>NW_013667163.1:125095-132279 GCF_000517525.1 Limulus polyphemus
GTGTTATCAATTATCCCAAATCTAGACTAAGATCAGTCAATCACTGTAGGTGTTATCAATTATCCCAAATCTAGACTAAGATCAGTCAATCACTGTAGGTGTTATCAATTATCCCAAATATAGACTAACATCAGTCAATCGCTGTAGGTGTTATCAATTATTCCAAATCTAGACTAACATCAGTCAATCACTGTAGGTGTTATCAAGTATCCCAAATCTAGACTAACATCAGTCAATCACTGTAGGTGTTATCAATTATCCCAAATCTAGACTATCATCAGTCAATAGATGTAGGTGTTATCAATTATTCCAAATCTAGACTAACATCAGTCAATCACTGTAGGTGTTATCAAGTATCCCAAATCTAAACTAACATCAGTCAATCACTGTAGTTGTTATCAAATATCTCATTATCATTATCAAAATCCCTAGGCTAAGCTAACATCTTGAATGAGTGTTGTTCCGCAAGATGCGAGAAGAAAGACTTAGATAAATGATAACGAGTAAATTGATTCGTATAAATGAAACTTTTTTCTTCTAGTATATTTTGTGTGCGACGCTTCGAGCAGACGCCCTTTGTCTTTATTGGCTGACGAAGGGCGTCCGCTTGAAATGTCGCCCAAAATAAACTAGAAGAAGGTTTCATTTAAGCTAACATATACAAACCAGTAGAGGAATTATAAATAATCCTAAAACTAGACCAACATCTCCCAATCATTGTAGGTGTTAATAAATATCCCACGGCTAGGACAATATCGACAAACAGTTCAAAGTGTTATTAAAGCTCTAAGGTTATGTTTTTATCATGATCACATGCTAACTGCTAGAAATTAGGGTGCGAATTAGTAAATAATTCTTAAACAAGACTGGCGGCTAGGTTTGCACATGCCAATCTCTGCGATATCTTATACCATATGTAATTACTGCACATTAACTTATTGGTATTGTATATATGTAATTAATACCAATGAGTTAATGTGCAGTAATTACATATAATACCAATGAGTTAATGTGCAGTAATTACATATAATACCAATAAGTTAATGTGCAGTAATTACATATAATACCAATAAGTTAATGTGCAGTAATTACATATATACAATACCAATAAGTTAATGTGCAGTAATTATCTAGTTTTGTGTTTTTTCAGATAGTACACCGTTTCTCTCCTACAAAAGTAGCGTCAAGCGTGGTACTTTTCTATTTGTTATTAATTTAGACTTTTTTTGTTGTCATCTCATTAGTCTATTGGGTTTTACTGACCAGCAGGTAGATCTTGTGCGAGTCGAAATTCTGCAGTCGGTCACGTGGGAAGATGAGGTAGTCGTTAAGCGGGTTCGATTAAGTGCGATTGGCTCAGCTATCAAAAAAAAAAAAAAAAGACGACCCTTGTTAGATTAATTGAGCTTAGAACACGAAATTAGGTCTGGACTTTGAAGCTACGGTTTGGTCTACCAAGCTTACTCTAAATTTTATGCAAATTCGATGTTTTTTAACTTTTTTATTTTGTATCGTTTTCTAGTTGTCGCTTTGTTTATCGCTTGATTTTTGTGTCTTTTGCTCGCTCCGTTGTTATAAAATTGAGGGGAAAAATCTAAAAATTAAACGTTAATCAAAATCGCAATTAAGATACAATATAAATTTTGTTACCTAGAACTTGTTTGAGTCATTTCGCTACATTCCCCAACACGGCATTCACAAATAAATCCTTAAGTTCTCCTGTTATTGAGGAACTGTATCACAAATCCAATTTCAGTATGGCGCACAATGTTTTCTAAAGATCCATTTTTTGTTGTTGTTTTCTATACTTTATGTTATTAACATTCCGAAAGGAAGAATACAACACTAGAACTTTGGGCTGCGATTCTAGCCAACAGTTTATATCCTACACTTTTGTATAAAACAAAGTTAATTACCAATGATGAAATACACCAAAGAAAATATTGTTTTATTAAATTGAAATATTTGGGAAAAGTGAATTTAAAAGCTCTTGAACAAGATATTATTTTTTCATTTTCTCGTCGAGTTACTTTACATAATAACAACTCTACAGAGTGCAAGATAAGATCTTTTTTAAAACTAATTGTTATACTAGAAATTTTGAAATATCGTAGACTCGAATTATCTAGAAATTCATCAAATTTTTACAGATGCGTTTCTTTTGTAGTCTTTTCATTTCACACGAAACCATTCATGCGTAGGTTTTAGATAATCTAATATTGCTTATTGTATTGATTGACGTCACACTTTCTCTGTGTATTCGAATTGCATTTCCACTTATGTGTAGTTGTCTTAAATGGACTTGACAGCTTTGAAAAAAAAAAAACCGTCTATTTCTAAAATGGAAATAAGCTGGAGACCTACTTAAGTTTCACTCAATAAATCCCACACTATATTCCACATGCGTTAGACTGCTAGTAAACACTAGGACTAGATTAGACGGTGTTCGGTTTCTGTCTGCTTACATATAAGGGAAAAGCATATGCTACTAGGGATATATACTTTGTGGAAAAAAATCAATATGAAGAAATTAATATTGTAAGACCCAAAGAGGAGCTTATAAGCACCCAAGAGATTAAACCTAAGTCTTAATATACTTTTAATATAATGTTTTAATTTAAGAAGGAAAACAAACAAAATGACAGAAATAACTACTAGCATTGCCGTCCCGAAACTGAGATTAAAAATTTCTATTTTGACCATGCTGATTTATACCATAGTATATGATAAAACTGGAAACACGAATTTTACTGAAGCACCAGATTTTCCAAAGTTAAACAAATAGAAAACCTGTCTTGAGTCAAAGTGTGTGGTTTATTCTAAAAAACCCTTGAGTCAAAGTGTGTGTTTTTTTCCAATAAACCCTTGAGTCAAAGTGTGTGGTTTTTTTCCAATAAACCCTTGACTTAAAGTGTGTGGTTTCTTCCAATAAACCCTTGACTTAAAGTGTGTGGGTTCTTCCAAAAAAAACCCTTGACTTAAAGTGTACAGTTTCTTCCAATAAACCCTTGACTTAAAGTGTGTGGTTTTTTCCAATAAACCCTTGACTTAAAGTGTGTGGGTTCTTCCAAAAAAAAACCCTTGACTTAAAGTGTACAGTTTCTTCCAATAAACCCTTGACTTAAAGTGTACAGTTTCTTCCAATAAACTCTTGAATCAAGACGTTTGCAATTTCTTCTAACAATATATTAGCCAAAGTATATCATTTCCGTGAATTTATTTAGGATTTAAAGTTTTTACTTTTTTTCTAACAAACCCTCGTATCAAATTGTAGTTTATTCCAGTAAACACTTGACTCACCGTGTATACTGTATCTGCCTGTGTATAAGACGTTACTTTTTACACTTGACTCACCGTGTATACTGTATTTGCCTGTGTATAAGACGTTACTTTTTACACTTGAAACAATGCCTAATTTTACTTTTCGACCTATATACAGGTTCAGAGATAGATTTCCATTAAGAACTCTCCGGTTAATAGCATATTAACCAAAACTAAGTTTTTCCTTTTACTTTTCTGAGTAAGCACACTGACATCGTGCCACCTACTGCGTTACAATAACTTATTTGTAATTGTATCATTTGTCTCGATTCTTCATAACTAGAAGTTATTTATCTCACGTGCTAATCACAATTAATCAAAACATTTTTTTATTGATTACCCTAGAGCGCAGGTTAGCACAGTTTAAAAATAACTTCTAAGAATTTATTTACAAAAGTAACATCCTAGACTTGTTTGACAATAGAGGTCGTTCTATACACCGAAACTCGAAGAAATACCCTTAATTTGCTAAAACAAATTCAAGGTTGTCTTAGATTGGCAAATACGATAGATTTTTCCAATAACTCTTGAGCTGAAGTGTTTAATTTCTTCTAACGAACTCTTGAGTCGAAGTGTGTAGTTTTTCCAACAAATTCTTGAATCTTCTAATAAGCCCCCGAGTCAAAGTGTGTAGTTTCTTTTAATGACTCCTTAAGTCAAATTGTATCGAAGAAACCCTTAAATCGAAGCGTTAGTTTAATCTAACAGCTTCTTGGGTCAAAGCGTATTGTTTCTTCTAACAGTTCATTGGTCACAAGGTGCAATGTCTTAAATAAACCTCCGAGATTAAAATTATACAATTTCTTCCAACAGTTCTTTGAGCAAAGCATATAGACTTTCTAAGAATCGTTTGATTCATAGTGTATATATGTATACACACACCTAGTCAAATGTATATACATTTCTGTAAAGGAGTATGGTTCTAGGAACAATCATGAACTAGTAACAGGGGTAAGGAGATTTGGTTCTAGGAACAATCATGAACTAGTAACAGGGGTAAGGAGATTTGGTTCTAGCAACCATCATAAACTAGTAACAGAGGTAAGGAGGTTTGGTTCTAGCAACCATTATGAACCAGTAACAGAGGTACGGAGGTTTGGTTCTAGCAACCATTATGAACCAGTAACAGAGGTAAAGAAGTTTCGTTCTAGCAACCATCATGAACCAGTAACAGAGGTAAAAAGGTTTGGTTCTAGCAACCATCATGAACCAGTAACAGAGGTAAAAAGGTTTGGTTCTAGCAACCATCATGAACCAGTAACAGAGGTAAAAAGGTTTGGTTCTAGCAACCATCATGAACTTGTAACAAAGGTAAGGAGGTTTGGTTCTAGCAGCCATCATGAACTAGTAACAAGGGTAAGGAGGTTTGGTTCTAGCAGCCATCATGAACTTGTAACAGAGGTAAGGAGGTTTGGTTCTAGCAACTACCATGAACCAGTAACAGAGGTAAGGAGGTTTGGTTCTAGCAACCACCATGAACTTGTAACAGAGGTAAGGAGGTTTGGTTCTAGCAACCACCATGAACTTGTAACAGAGGTAAGGAGGTTTGGTTCTAGCAACCACCATGAACTTGTAACAGAGGTAAGGAGGTTTGGTTCTAGCAACCACCATGAACTAGTAACAAGAGTAAGGAACTAGTAACATGGGTAAGGAGGTTTGGTTCTAGCAGCCATCAAGAACTAGTAACATGGGTAAGGAGTTTAGTTCTAGCAACGGTATTAGAACCACTTCTCCCTGTCCATGTTGCTATTCCATACTGGTTGGTAGAATAATTTCTCTATACATACATTACTAAATCATGACAACTTCTAAAACTACACCTTCTTGGTCATGTTATTTGTCCACTTCTGCGCTTTCATGAAGAAAATTATGTCAATAGCGACATTTTATTCATTATGATTCATTAAAAAAAAATCGTTAGGGACATTTTGGTTCTTCATGCCAACCTACCTTTATACACACAGAGAGATAGAGAGGTGTTCGAGTGTATTTTGTACGCATGCTAAATCTTTCTCATTCTTGGCCAACGCAAATCCCATATTTTCACAAATTCAGCTGTTTTCACTTCGGCTAAGCCTATTGAATTCATGAAAAATACAAATCCCACTTCTTTGTAGAGTTTATTTTATGAGCTAAGATTAACCCTACGTCACACATCAATAACAAAAGTTTTTAAATATTCAATCTTGTCACGTTTTCATCATTGTGTATGCGGTTCTAGTTTAGGTGAAACATTTTTTCTCCCTCAAGTTGAAGGACTAGCGCACGAGTCATAAATCCACGTCACTTAGCTGTAATACTATTGTTATCCACCCAGCGGAAGGAATGGGCAGGAGTTAGAGACTCAAGTCACTTAGCTGTAATACTATTGTTATCCTCCCAGCGGAGGAAATGGGGCAGGAGTTAGAGACTCAGGTCACTTAGCTGTAGTACTATTGTTATCCACCCGGCGGAGGAAATGGGGCAGGAGTTAGAGATTCAAGTCACTTAGCTGTAATACTATTGTTATCCACCCAGCGGAAGGAATGGGCAGGAGTTAGAGACTCAAGTCACTTAGCTGTAATACTATTGTTATCCATCCAGCGGAAGGAATGGGCAGGAGTTAGAGACTCATATCACTTAGCTGTAATACTATTGTTATTCACCCAGCGAAGGAAATGGGGCTGGAGTTAGAGACTCAGGTCACTTTGCTGTAATACTATTGTTATCCACCCAGCGGAGGAAATGGAGCAGGAGTTAGAGACTCAGGTCACTTAACTGTAAGACTACCCTTATCCATTCAGTGCAGAGAATGGGGCAGGAGTTAGACCAAGACCACTCAGTTGTAAGACTACTGTTAGCCATCCAGTGGAGGGACTATAGCAGGAGTTAAACAAGGGTCACTTAGCAGTTATACTATTATTATCCATCCAATGGAGGGAGTAGAGCATGAGTATCAGTATTCGCACCACTAGCACAAGTGGAGTATTAATGTTCACACCACTAGCACATGTGGTATGCTAGTGTTTAAACCACGAGCACAATATTTAGGAGTGAACGACAATGAATAAAAACTGGAAGGGAGCACGTTTTCCTGATTGGGAATCAAATCTTCCAAAGAAGTTCATGTTGAATTATTCAACTGGTCAGTATGAAAGAAGAGAAAACATAAGACATGTCATTGAGAATATCATTGTTAACACAAGTGGATTCTAGGAATACAGCTCATAGTTGTACTTCAAGTGTTAACACAAGTGGATTCTTGGAATATCAGCTCAACTTATTTTCTGTTAGGTGACTGACTATGTTTTTCATTTCCTACATCACTCTGAACGCCACTCATTGACTATAGTTAGTCACCAGATCCTAAACAGTGAAGTCTCATGTATTATAAAATTTACAATAAAAATCTAAGGTGAGCCAACCAAGTATTAGCTCTTCACAAATTTATCAAACTATTTACATTCAGAAGTTCAAATACAATAACGAATCCACAGTCCTCCATGTCAATCAATTGGGAATTCATCTAACGGCCTTGAATCCCTTTTTTAGTTCTTATGAGGCTAAGCGAGAGTTTTCCAGCCTATGCTAGACATTACACGTTACATATTTCATCAAATATTAGAATAATATCATGCTATTTGTAATAGTTTTCCAGCCTATGCTAGACATTACACGTTACACATTTCATCAAATATTAGAATAATATCATGCTATTTGTAATAGTTTTCCAGCCTATGCTAGACATTACACGTTACACATTTCATCAAATATTAGAATAATATCATGCTATTTGTAATAGTTTCCAGCCTATGCTAGACATTACACGTTACTACTATTTCATCTAAATATTAGAATTAATATCATGCTATTTGTAATAGTTT
>NW_013667163.1:132499-139740 GCF_000517525.1 Limulus polyphemus
TAGACAATTACACGTTACGACATTTCATCAAATATTAGAATAATATCATGCTATTTGTAATAGTTTTCCAGCCTATGCTAGACATTACACGTTACACATTTCATCAAATATTAGAATAATATCATGCTATTTGTAATAGTTTTCCAGCCTATGCTAGACATTACACGTTACACATTTCATCAAATATTAGAATAATATCATGCTATTTGTAATAGTTTTCCAGCCTATGCTAGACATTACACGTTACACATTTCATCAAATATTAGAATAATATCATGCTATTTGTAATAATAGAAGCAGGTCTTACTATTTGTATTTAAATAACTTTAGTTTTACTTTGGACATTTGTTTCAAGTGAAAATTTTAGGATTTCAGGAGACGACTGTCACTCGTTCCGATGAGACGACGAGCTGATACCATATATCCGGAACGGCACAACGAATATAACAGTAAAAAAGAAACAGATATTACCTATTATTTTCTTGTCCGTAGATGGAAAATAGTTAAGAAGAATTGAACTGAGGAAACTGGTTAAAAATTTCACAAGTAGAGACTAATTAAAAAGAATATGCTGATTTTGATCCTGCTTATTTAATAATGATGTTTATTAAGAAGACATTTTCTAAACTAAACTTATGAAAGTGAAACACGTGTTTTGTAAGACAATCGAATACTGGGAGTAATGAAAAAACTCACAATTTATAAATAAGAAAGTTTGAGTTTGGACGACTCAGATCGGTTTTGGTTTCAAACAAGATCTCGATAACTTAAACAGATGGTACTTAGTCTATGTCGAATAAGTCCTACATCAAAATATTGGAAAATTTGGTTTAGTTTAATTAGCGTTTTACCTAAACTATTGATTATATCGGTAGGTATAATACATAAAAAGTTTAATTCAAGCTTTAGATAACTTCATAAATTCAATCATAATATATACCGTTGTTAATTAACAAACACTGAATATTGAACAATTTCCAGGAGGTGTATTGTTACCCCTGTTGACACGTGCTTTCAGTATTTTATTATTATTGATAAACACTTCCAGTGTATTATTACCCCTGTTGATACGTGCTTTCAGTGTATTGTTACCCCTGTTGGCACGGCTTTCAGTATTTTATTATTATTAATAAACACTTCCAGTGTATTATTACCCCTGTTGATACGTGCTTTCAGTGTATTGTTACCCCTGTTGATACGTGCGTTTAGTGTATTATTACCTGCTGTTAATGAATGGTTCCACTATATTATTACCCCTTTTGATGAATACTTTAAGTGTATTATTACCCCTGTTGATACGTATTTTAAGTTTGAAGTCTTCTTAACTTCACTGGTTGGAGCGTGTATTATTCTTATATTTATCTAGTTGGGGACGCACATTGTAGGATTTCGGCGTTTAGTTCAACGTCAATGTGTTCACATTACTTTAGGTTTTGATGTGCAGAATTACTCAGAACAGCTTTCATTACGAGCGTTATGTTTCTGAGAACAGAGAAAAAAAAATACGATTTATTTGAGGCTGTATATTCTCTAGCACAGAATATAAAATGCACCTTTTTTGCATGTCTCAAATTATGACACATTGGTTTTCTGTAATTAAAAAAAAAAATGAATAAGGAGGTGATCAAAATCGAGTTTCAAGTTTCTGCTATGTAAACTGTGGATTAGCTTAAGGTTACTTTCATCTATCACTGACCTTTCTTAGAGAGTATTCACGTGAAAATACTGGAAACAGAAGTCGCCCAACCTCTTTGATCGGCTACAGTTTATCAGTCTTCTGAAGAAACATCGGGTGGAACTAAGCGTTTCAAACAGCTATGAGAAATACTTAATGTTTGTATCTTCTATTTCACAATTACTAGAGAGAAAACTAACTTGTATAGGCATCATTAAGTTTAAGGGATTAACATTAAGAAACCAAGATATAGACAAACAACAGTCGACTTTAAAATACGTTACTAACAAACAATTTACCTATTTTACACCCTCTTTCAGTTTTAAGTCATTCACGTATGAGCAAAACTATTTAAATTCATTAATATCGCCCTCTAGTGAGAAACATTTTTGTCATTTATTATAAAAACACGTTTCATAATATAGAAACATTTTTATTTGTTGTGATAAAGACCCAAAATGTTTCAATTTCATCTATACGCATCAGTTTAAAAATAACACGTTTGAAACATGGTCTGTAACAATATAATGGTTGCCATTCCACTATTTAACGTTATAAAACCACAAAAAAAAAAACTGGGAAATAAACACGAATCTTTAATGTCAAGAATATAATTAAGCTATATTAGTAAGATATGCATCAATTTCATTGTATTAACACTTGTAACAGCAATACCTTAATCATTGTGCCACATTTCTCACCCTATGTAGATATCGTCTTAATAATTCACAGACTCAAGCATGTAAAGCCTAATATAACGATTAGTAAAATAAATTAATATTTTATGTGCAACTGATAAGGTTAACTAAATGTATGGTACAATCACCGAGATTGTTTATGGTAGAAACTCCGTGACTGTTTATAATGGTTAAGTAAACGTGTGGTAGAAACTTTGAGACTGTTTAAAAATGTTAAGTAAACGTGTGGTAGAAACTTTGAGACTGTTTATAAAGGTTAAGTAAACGTATGGTACAAACTCCGCGACTGTTTATAAAGGTTAACTAAAGTTACAGTACGATCACCGAGATTATTTATAAAGGTTAATAAATATGGTACAAGCTTTTAGACTGTTTAAAAAAGATTAAATTAATATATTTGACAATCTTCACGACTGTTTATAACGGTTTAACAGACGTATGATGCGGTTTCCTAAACTGTTTCAAAAGTTAAATAAACATATAGTGCGAGTTACGCGATTATTTACACAGGTTAAGTAAAGCCACAATTTTTCTTGGCTGAAAGGTGCCCTCGTCCTTGTTACGTGTGCTTCAGCTGGAACTAATTACCTATAGTACGGCAAGAATTTATCTCCCCCCTGGCTGAGAAAAAAAACAACAACTAATTCGTTCGATTTAATGGTCCTTTTTGTTAATTTTCCCTGGTTTTATTAGAAGATTATTTCAGATTAGCCTTATTAACCCACGGGCTTTGCCATTTCAGAACACAGAAGCTAGTAAGTAGAAGACTAGCTTTTCAGTCTGGTATAGTGTAATATAAAGATTTAAAAATACGGACAGGATACTTAGAGTAATATTTCACTTGCTTTTAGCATCTTGTTCCTCTGTATACAGAAGCTAGTAAGTAGAAGACTAGCTTTTCAGTCTGGTATAGTGTAATATAAAGATTTAAAAATACGAACAGGATACTTAGAGTAATATTTCACTTGCTTTTAGCATCTTGTTCTTCTGTATGTTGCAAGGTACATCTAATCAAATAGCTATATTTGCTAATGATGTGGGTTTTGATACCCTTAAAATACCGTAATGTGTTATCTTCTGACTTGACAAGATTTATTTTTGGAGAAGTATTAAAGTTAATTTCTTTAATTCAAGCTTTCTCTTCAACTCTCAGAAGACAAATTCAGCTTTATAGTAGTTTCGACTCTTAGTTGTTTCAACCATACAAGCGGAATCCTTATATATTCTTCAGTTTGTAACCACATTGCACGTCAGATGTCGATAATAAACTTGTACTGGTCGTTAAGCACTTACCTATTTCCTTGGTAACACAGTGGATATAATGGTGTTATTGTTTTCTAGTCATCCCTGCCTAAAAGGTAAACAGAGGTGCTGAAAAGCTATCACAAGTATACTATATGGTCAGAAACAACTTCAATGCCCTCAGTGGCACAGCAGTGTGTCTGCGGACTTACAAGGCTAGAAACCGGGTTTCGATACCCGTGGTGGGCAGAGCACAGATAGCCCATTGTGTAGCTTTGTGCTTAACTTCAAACAAACAAACAAATTCAATTTTCCTTTGAAGATAGTTTAGTAGAGTTTACGATATAAGATATTCGATAACATGCTTTATGTTATACGACTGATAAAATAAAATATACTGGTTGTTTACATTACAAAACAGAGCACTTAGTTATTCCCGCATGTAAAATGAAGTGCAATGTTCGTCTCCGTTACAAAATATAGTACATCGTTATTCCATTTTAGAAAATGGAGGGCACTACTATTCCACGTTGGATTAGAAACTATAATCCAAATAGTTGCCTCTCAACAGCTTAGTACTACGTCTGCAAGCTTACGACGCAAATAATCTGGTTTCGATACCCGTGGTGGGCAACGTACAGACAGCACACTGTGTAGCTTTGCGTTTAACAACTACCAAACCAAAATGCGTGTTCATAATTAGCACGTGAATTTGTATCGTTTCCCATCATGTTGTGTACTTCGGTAATCATGGGTTGATTGAGTTTGAGATAATCAAATGAAGTTAAAATTATCATGTTTAGGAAGTTGACGATGTTTTTGGTCAAATATTGCTAAAAGAGTCATTATCAGAACATAAATGAGATGAGAGCGAGGAATAGGTCACGTGATTTCCCAATTATTCTGTTCTTTTACCATTTGTGTGCACTTGTTTGGAAGTGATACATCTCTGGCATTTCCATGTTTGCGTCGTACTTTCATTAATTATATCATATCATTGTTGTGTTTTAATTAATATAATGTTTAGTTACCTCCACGTTATTTTTTTGGGGGGAGAGGGAGGTGAGAAATTCGGTACAAGCTTGTGTAGCTTCAACAGATTTTAAGTAACTCCAGAAATATTAACACGAAATGATGAATGACTCTGATCGA
The DNA here is from genome assembly GCF_000517525.1 of Limulus polyphemus. Classification (NCBI taxonomy): domain Eukaryota; kingdom Metazoa; phylum Arthropoda; class Merostomata; order Xiphosura; family Limulidae; genus Limulus; species Limulus polyphemus. The sequence goes on from NW_013667163.1 coordinate 137,267, forward strand.
AATAAAAAAATAAATTTTTTCAGGTGTATTCACTCAAACTGTGTGGGCTGAACTTAGCCTAATGGCTAACGTGCCAGAACTGTAACTTCAAGGGTTCCTTGTTCGCGTTCTGTTGACGTGGATGCGCTAAAATAATGACGGTCAAATGCTACTGTTCGGTCAGAGAAGTTAAGATTGGACAAAGGTTTGGTTTACTTATTTTAGAGCAAAGCCACATTAGGCTATCATATGTGTCCATCGAAGGGATTCGAACCATGGAATTTAGCGTTGTGAGTCCGGGGGAGTGGCACAAGGTGCCTAGTCAATCAGCTCAAAGTCGGGAATGGCTACGGAGAGACAGTCCTTGAGTGAAAATCGGGAATAGCTACGGAAAGACGGCCCTTGAGTGAAAATCGGGAATGGCTACTGAAAGACAGCCCTTGAGTAAAAATTGGGAATGGCTACGGAAAGACAGCCCTTGAGTGAAAATCGGGAATGGCTACGGAAAGACAGCCCTTGAGTGAAAATTGGGAATGGCTACGGAAAGACAGCCGTTGAGTGAAAAACGGGAATGGCTACGGAAAGACAGCCCCTTGAGTGAAAATTTCCGAAAGTAAAAGAACTGTATAACTTGCATTCAGTTATTTTATAAATATTTTAATTAAAATAAAATACAAAAATTCTATCGAAAGCCTTTAGTCAAATTAATAAACAAAAACAAAGAACTCTTAATATTTTTGTTTGCCGAAAAATATAAACAGTTATAAGAATTAGATAACATCTATCACCCAGCTCTTGCCCCTCCCCCAATGGCTTAGTAGTAAGTTTGAGGACCTATAACCATACTCACATTAATTAGAGCACAAATAGCCCATTCTATAGCTTTGCGCTGAACAACAAACAAATTCAAATTGTTGTATTCGCAACGCCCTCTGCTCGAGTTATGTAGCCAGTAATGGATAAAACAAACTATTCGTAAAAACTGACTTTATAGTACTTTTAGTGTCTTTTTTACAGGACGTACTTTTAGGTAACGTTCATAAAAAAATTCAATAAAATAGTTATAAGCTCTAAATTTCCTTTATGTTACTTTCTTTGTATTTTAGAGATGTGCTATGATGAAACATAAGCAATTGTATTCGAAACGTTTGCAGCCCATAACTGAAATATTAGGTTTATTTTATAAGTACATACCTAACGGTTTAGAAATTATTTTGCGAGAACTTCTGAGCTCGTGGCCTTACAACACTAAAATCCGAGGTTCGATTCTCTGTAGTGTAGCTTACAACAAGAACAATATGAGACACAAGCTTATTAGGCATAATTTTAAAATTAGTAAGAGATGAATAACTGAATTTGTGAGAATCAGGTATATCAGTTCTTTAATGTTATACGCTAACGCCACTTAGTGGTATCTACATACGAATTTAACAGACTCAAACCCAAAAATTCTCTGTGAGAAATATATTTGATCCAACAACTTTTTATTTTAGTATTGTTGGGCTAAAATCATTGTCCGAAATGACAATACAGGTTGTTGAAGCAATAATTCCCTTCTTTCTTTTGTCACATGAAATGTTAAAAAGGAGCCACAAATCAAGGGTGTGATTACATTCTCCTAAAAATAAAACTGCTTTAACGTTCGGAAAACTGCAGGGAATTCAAGATCTTTTTTTTTTTCACAAACAGACCTTTGACTAAGAACGTTAGAAATCAATTCTAACGATACCAAAGATAACAAAAAAAAAGATAAACAAAATGAAAAAAAGCAGAGCCAAGCAAGCCAATTGAGTTTTATCGGTAAATAAAATTACTATGACGGATCAATAGGCTTCTTTTAATTTAATAAAAAATACGTCGGAGATAAAACAGCGCTTGAATAAGAGAAGTATTAGTTAAATAAAACCAACGTCTATTTAGAAATTTATCCAATTTAAAGCGACTTTCATAAGATATACTCCGAATACGTCTTACAATACGTGACACAATGTAGTTAAATCCATGAAAGTTTTAGATGATTTGTGATCTTAGTTTGGCACGACTTAGTGGGCAGTGTGTCCGGAAAGTAAATCCGAGGGATCATGGTTTGCGTCCCCTTACTGCAAAAGCATGAGCTCACCACTTTAGGACCGTGGATGGGCAATAAGAATAACGGACAAATCCCATTATTCGGTCAGACAACTAATACAAGATCTGACTAGTTGCTTTCACTCTTGGTCCTAAAGGGGTTGAAAATCATAAAGAATATTGCGATAACAGATTAATTGATTGTTTGTTATGAATTTCGCGCAAAGCTACACGAGGGCTATTTGCGCTAGCCGTCACTAATTTAGCAGTGTAAGACTAGAAGGAAGGCAGCTAGTTATCACCACCCACCGCCAACTCTTAGGCTACTCTTTTACCAACGAATAGTGGGATTGACCGTCACACTATAACGCCTCCACGGCTGAAAAATTGTTTGTTTGTTGTGAATTTAGCACAAAGCTACACGAGAG
>NW_013667163.1:140637-155469 GCF_000517525.1 Limulus polyphemus
TACCCTGTCAACAGGAGTGGGAGTTGACAACAAATATTGTTCAAATTTTCATCATGGTTATTTAATTTTCATTTTGATTACCCTGTCAACAGGAGTGGGAGTTGACAACAAATATTGTTCAAATTTTCATCATGGTTATTTAATTTTCATTTTGATTACCCTGTCAACAGGAGTGGGAGTTGACAACAAATATTGTTCAATTTTTCATCATGGTTATTTAAGTTCATTTTGATTACCCTGTCAACAGGAGTGGGAGTTGACAACAAATATTGTTCAAATTTTCATCATGGTTATTTAAGTTCATTTTGATTACCCTGTCAACAAGAGTGGGAGTTAACCACAAATATTATTCAAATTTTCATTTTGATTACCCTGTCAACAGGAATGGGAGTTAACCACAAATATTGTTCAAATTTCATCATGGTCGTTTAAGTTCATTTTGATTACCCTGTCAACAGTAGCAATTACTAACAATTCCACCTTTTCCGAATCAGGAATTTTAGGTACTTAAAATCATTTCGGTTGTTGCCCTCTTCGTGCAATGCTACCCAGTGGCACAGCGGTATGCCTGCAGACTTACAACGCTAGAAATCGAGTTTCGATAGCCGTGGTAAGCAGAACACAGATAGCCCCTTGTGTAGTTTTGTGCTTAACTTCAAACAACCAAACAATTTCCGTGTAAAGAAACACAATAAGCTATTTGTACTTTGCCCCCCAGTGACACAGCGGTATGTCTGCGGACTTACAACGCTAGAATCCGGGTTTCGGTACCCGTGGTGGGCAGAGAACATATAGTCCATTGTGTAGCTTTGTGCTTAATTAAAAACAAACAAAATTTGTACTTTGGCCACCGCGAGGAATCGAAGCCAGATTTTTTTGCGTTGTAAGTCCGTAAGCTTACCGTTGATCAACCAGGAGACATTTTTTCTCACTAATGAGCCACCAGGGGGATATCAGTAGTTGTATACTTACGAGAGAGCCTGTAGAATAACTCGTAATTTTTCTTATAGACAAACGTAGAGGGTGTTTTCGGAGTAACTTTATATAAATGAGTATTTCCAACTCATCAGTGACGATCTAATAGAATGACAAGCGAAACCTGTAGTAATGTCAAACTGACGATGTAATAGAATGGCAAGCGAAACCTGTAGTAATGTCAAACTGACGATGTAATAGAATGGCAAGCGAAACCTGTAGTAATGTCAAACTGACGATGTAATAGAATGGCAAGCGAAACCTGTAGTAATGTCAAACTGACGATGTAATAGAATGGCAAGCGAAACCTGTAGTAACGTCAAACTGACGATGTAATAGAATGGCAAGCGAAACCTGTAGTAATGTCAAACTGACGATGATTATATGTCGTAAAAATGGAAGTAATATTTTGCTCTATAGAAATAATAAGACAAAACGTAATGGAATTATTCCCCGTTTTCTTCTAACTACAGTTATGTGATGTAATACCTAGTTCTCTTTGTTACATAAAATAATGGAACACAGAACTACTGGATAAAAATAACAGTAAAAATCCGTTACTGGATTAAATATAGCACTGTATATAAGTGGCTGGATTAAAATAACATTAAACATATGTTATCGGATTAAACTTATAGTAAACATCTGTTGCTGGATTAAAATAACAGTAAACAGATGTTTACTGTTATTTTAATCTAGTAACGGATTTTTACTGTTATTTCAATCCAGTAACAGATGTTTACTGTTACTTTAATCTAGTAATGGATTTTTACTGTTATTTCAATCCAGTAACAGATGTTTACTGTTATTTTAATCTAGTAGCGGATTTTTACAGTTATTTCAATTCAGTAAGGGATGTTTACTGTTATTTTAATCCAATAACTGATGTTTACTATTATTTTAATCCAACAACTTATATATACTGTTATTTTAATCCAGTAACGAATGTTTACTGTTATTTTAATCCAGTAATGGATGTTTACTATTAGTTTAATCTATCAACTGATATTTACTATTATTTTAATCCAATAACTGATGTTTACTATTATTTTAATCCAACAACTTATATATACTGTTATTTTAATCCAGTAACGAATGTTTACTGTTATTTTAATCCAGTAATGGATGTTTACTATTAGTTTAATCTATCAACTGATATTACTGGATTGAAATAACAGTACATTTACATTACTGGATTAAAATAACGGTAAGTATCAGTTGTTTGATTAAAATAATTGTTATATTGTTTCCATTTCTAAAATTCATTGGATACTTCAAAACTGTTCGGAAGCTGGAATTCAATGGAGAATATCCCATATTATATGTTTCTATTTATAAAAAGTCAGCGAATACTTGAAAGTTTCTTTGACTCAGAGGAATATTTCATGTTATATATTTAAAATTTTGAGAAAGAAAGAAAAGAAAATCAGGGAGTTTATATTATCCAATTTTTACAACGCAGAAAGATTTAAAACGTTGTGGTATTCAGTCCCTGAAGTAATATATTTGCTATCTGGTAAAGGTGTACAAAAACTTTAGATTTTTTTTATATATGTCCTATTCTAAACAGTTTATCACTTTGATCGTCGGGTTTAGTTTGGATGGTTGATGAAAAAAAGTCGTACAATATAGCAAATATTTAGCTCAGTTGATATTAGAAATATTTTTAAATTTTTAATTCTTTCTATATCTTTTGGTACAGGTAATGGTACCATCCTGATCTTTATTCTCGGATCTTGGAATATATGGAGTCTTTAATGTAACCAAAATTTAATATTAAATTTTCATAGATAATATTTAGTTCCCATTTTTGAATACGAAGCATCTTTTTTTTATTACCCATAGAAAAAAGTTCTAAAATAAATAAATAAATGGATCCCGAAACAAAGTGAATTTATCTAATAATTAAAACTAGTAATCAAAGGAAAGTTTCAATTGTTAAATACTTTATGGTGTTTGTTATCAGTTGAATAATTGTTAGTTCTCAGTTTCTGAAATGGTCAAACTTACCCTGTTCAGACGGTAAATCTGATGATCCTCGGTCCACACTTTAGGGTCTCGAGTGCTCCGTGAAAAACCTACCATTTGATCAGTTTGTTTGTAATTATACACAAAGCTACACAATGGGCTATCCGTACTCTGCCCACCACGGATATCGAAACCCGGTTTCTAGCGTTGTAAGTCCGCAGACATACCGCTGTGCCACTGGGGGGCGGCACCATTTGAGCAGATAAGAATAGTCAAAGATTTAGCAGTGGGTGCTGTTGACTAACTGATTTTCCCTCTAATCTATCAGTTCAAAATTAAAAACAACTTGTGTAGTCTTGACTGAATAGTCTAAACCACTTTTTGAAATTAATAAAAACCATGATTTGTTACTTAGGATTACTTACTTGAACTTTTAATAAGAGTTGGCTTGAATAATTGCAAGAACTGCTTTTGTTTTTAATGAAGTAATTTTTGGGATTAAATCGTAATTCCGTAATTCAGTTAGCCGTGACAATCGTTTTGTTGTTGTTTTATTATTTAGTATCATTTACTGGAAGGAACCATTAATTTTAACTTGCCTGGGATATCGCCAACAGCGACCTGAGAGCGTTCGAGTTAAATAAAGTATTAACGTCATGAGAAGTAATGTTCTGAAAGAAAACTATAAACATTAGTCTTGTCAAATCTGGCACGGTGAGATATCTTTTATTTATAGAACTCTGAATGTAGAGAGAGAATGTAAAGATTCCCGTATTTCTAGAAGCAAGTCTTAGGCTTGCCACTGGATTTTTTCTATCGTGATAATTTCTTCGGATATAATCTAATTAAAGTTTCAGCGAATGCTCACTTCTGCAAGCTCGTTTAAAAAAGGCTAACCCAATATACGTAGTAGTAAAGCAAAAAGGATAACAAAATTCCACAGCCAAAAGAACGAACGAAAATAAACTAAGATTAAATACTGGCGCTGTGCTTCCTTTTTTGCTCATTAGCTAGATCGAAATGGAACATTATCATTTCCAACAAACGAGGAGGAATAGTAGAGTTTTTCAACCTTTGAAACGAAACTTCGCCTCAGATTAGAACCATATTGTTTTGCAACCATTCTTACATCCATTGAGATTCAATTGATTGTTTAGTAGGTTACGAGATTCTTTATTTGTTAATTTTTTTTGTTACGTAGAAGTTTCACATGGATATATATATATATATATAAACAAAAGATCTCGTTGAAGGAAGTAGAAAAAGGAAAGAAATTAAAGATTCAAGCTCTATTTCGTAGTCTAAATCTCTTCTATAAAACGTAGGTTTCCGAGTTTATGTAATACTCAAAGAAAATTTATGAATATCATCCGCTGTAAACCAATCAGTTGCATATCATCACGCGGACCTAAGTGAGGACTGCTTAGTTAATAGCCTTTTAAAACTTGATGGACGTGTTTATACAAGTAGTGTCTTAAACCACATAGTAATTTGAAGAAACTAAGAGATTAATACTACAACAATAAGTAAAGTATACAGTTTTTACCCTCTAATATAAATTTCAGCAACCAAAGATGGTTTAAATGATTCGTCTTTTTATTATTATGAAACATGAAAAAACAGAGCGTAAAAATTTTCTGAATATATATATATACTAAATTTGAATATTTTTATACACGAAGAGAGAATATTTATAAACGTAAGACTACACAACAGGCTGTCTACACTGTGTCCACAGCGAGGAATTTAGCCCAGAACTTTTGTAGTATAAGCCCTCAAGCTGAGTCATCAGGAAAGTGATTTCTAGAATGTTATTCATTATTGAGATATACGAAACTTTATATAGTTATTTTCAAGATTACAAAATATATAGGTACTTACTCTTATAGTAGTTTTGGACACAAGGAAAACAACATGCTGATTAAAAATACATTTCTTAACGTTTTTACTGTCATGAACACATAGGAAATTTGTACCACTTCAAACTTTCCAAAGTTTAACAGTTTTGTGTTTCAGATAAGAAATTAAATATTAAATTTTTGTATTTTTATTATGTGGATACGTAAAAATAAATTCGGCACTTCGAGAGGTGTCTATATATAGATGTGATAGTGAAAGAGTTAAGTGGCGGCAGGTGATGCTGGTTGGCTGCCTTCTGTCTGATCGATAGTTCGAAATTAAAACGGTTACACTTAAGTCACACGTGTGAATGAGGTTTAGGTTTAAATGTCCAAGGCCTTTTTCCCATGATTTAGTTAATTGCACTGCCACTTGGCTGGGGTGGGGTGGGGAGTGCACTGCTAGTGTGTATTAACAAGAGAAAAATGTTTTAATTGTAATGTTACAACCTGAATGTGACCCAAATTATATATATTTACTCAAAATATTTTAATCTACAACAGAAATAGAATGTGCTCAAAATATATTGTTGTTGTTTTTTTAGCTACAGAATGAGTCATCATGGCACTGTCTACCATGGGTATCGAACCCCAGATTTTAACGTTGTAGCTCTGCAAACTTACCACCGACCCACCAGGGAAGAGCAAAATGCATACTATAATTTGTTAGTAATGAAGCACAAAAATACACAGTGGGGTATCTATACTCGATACCCGTGGTGGGCAGAGCCCATTTGGTAGCTTTGTACTTAATTACAGACAAACAAAGAGAAACAGCGAAAGGCATACACTATCGAATCCGTTGGTAATTGGAGATAATATATTCATTTAGATATACCTTTTGTTTTTTTATTATCAGTACACAAAGTTTTAGACCTATATTTCGATGGTTACAATTCAGATATATATATTTTTCTCTATTTATTATTTTAGACAACTGATTCTGTATTTATGACAAAAATCGATTGTTATCATGCTTTCTCGAGCAATGAAATAAGTGAATTTTATGTTTGTTTGTTTTTATGGATTTCGCTCAAAGCTACACGAGGGCTATCTGCACTAGCCGTCACTAATTTAGCAGTGTAAGACTAAGGGGAAGGCAGCGAGTCATCACCACCCACCGCCAACTCTTGGGCTACTCTTTTACAAACGAATAATGGGATTGACCGTCACATGTGAGTGACCATGTTTGGTGAGACGAGGATTCGAACCCGCGACCCTCAGATTGCGAGTCAAACGCCCTAACCACCCGGGCCATGCCGGGTCGGTGAATTTTATAATGGTTGTATAAAACTTAAACACGATTTGGTTAATGACGAAGGAGAGAAGAAAACATTATACACGGATTGTCATTTATTACAATTCGCACGACACCCAAAATAAATATATTTACGAATTGAGGGTTGTTCAATATTCAAGCACACTGAATGACGCTTTGTTTTCGAAGTAATTTGTGAAATACATCTGCCTAGATTTTGCGGCTGAATAAAATATACTCTATCTCAAACACTCTTGAACAAAGCATGTTTGAAAAATCACTCGGTTCAATGTACAAATACAGATTCTCTGATGAATAAGTTGACGGAACTCGCCCCCGGTGACTCAAGGACTTGAGGGCTTATAACGCTAAAAATTGGGATTCGATACCAGCAGTGGACACATCTCAGCGAATCATTCTGCACAGTTACACAATGGGCTATCTGTGATGTGCTTTTCGTGAGAATCGAACCCCTAATTTTGGCGATCTAAGTCCCGAAGTTTACCATTGAGCCATCTGGGTGACGTTTTTATGGGGGAAAAATCATATTGGGGTAACTTTGTGATTTATAGATGCCTTCACCGATTTTTGTTGAATAGAATTCCAACATTGGTTCAAAATGCTTCTACATACTAAGTTATAGGTACACCCTACTTCAGAGTATTTATTTAGGGTACATTATAATTGAGATTCCTAATAATGTCTTAGCAACTATTACGTGAGATGGTATCACGTAGTAGCATTTAAAGCCTCACCACAATCTTTACTTCTGTATTAAATGTTCTCATGGGTGAATATATCATTAATAGAGGGATACCCAACACGTGGTTGAGCTTAAACCAATAAGTAAAATTGATTTGTAAAATAAATAAAAGATTGTCTTCATTAATATGTAATTTTAAATTAGTTTTACTTCTAATATACTTATAACGTTTGATCAGAGACATACGCCAGGCGTGGCAGAGTTGGTAGCATACCGAATTGTGGACCCGAGGGACCATGGATCACTTACCTTAAAAATACAACATGGAGTTCCAAATGTAGATGGAGTTAGTGTGTTATAACAGTAGTCGAAGAGTGGGTACTGTTGACTAGCTGCCTTCGTTCTAGTCTGTGTATTAATGACGTGTATGAGCAGATAGGGTTTTCGTAAACTTGTACGAATATCCTAAATAAACACAGTATGAATTCAAAAAGCTTATTTTTCGATGCCAAAGTGAAACGTGTGTGAGCTTTATCAAAAATAGACAAAGGAAGTTTTTATATTTTTACCTGCGGAAGCCATTTCCAATACCTTTTGTGTTATTCCAAATTATTCAACGTTAACAATGCTTTGTTACTTACCTAAAAAGAAATAAGAAAGCGAAAAATAAGTTTGTTTTTAAATACAAAACTGATAACCACAGGGATCAAACCTCGATCTTTAGCGTTATAAGCCCTAAATCTTACCAATTATCCACCGAAAGAGGGGCAGAATAAAAAATAACTGAGGTATTTTTACCGGTTATATTTATTTGTTTATACAATAAGTGTTTTTAAAAGGCTTATAAACGTATTGGATAAATAAACTATCGATAGACAAAAAACGTTGAACACCGATTTATTTGATTTACTATTTACAAGGAGCCACAATTTTATCATCATATATAAATCTTTGGACGCCTTAAGTACTTACAATGAATAGCAACTGACATTTCGCTTTGAACATAATAAAGGCACGAACAGGTAAATTTCTGAAGAACTTAAAAACATCAACGATATAACACGTTTATTTTACATGAAAGCAGACACTGGCATACAGTCAAATAGGGTGCGATACACTTCACAAACGTAAAAGTCAATGATTAAGCATACAAAATTCACCCTTTTACACTTTCCAGATTACGTCTGGTTATATCAACATTCAGGTTAAAAAGACATCCATTATTTGGTTCCTTTATCGCACGCTTAGTACTTCAAAATAAAACATCTGGGAATCAGATGTTCCTTCTCTGATTTCTACTACACATTGCTTAGCACGAGCAAAACAACAATTTAGTTTCAATGGGATTTTACGTTGAAAAAAAGTAGCAACAATTTAGTTTCAATGGGATTTTACGTTGAAAAAAAGTGGCCAGTGGATATAAGTTTGTAAAAAACATTTTGAAAAAAAAAAGGATCACAACTTTTTATATTTATTTCAACGCCATTCAAAAGTTATATTTTTATAATACGCAACGGTTGGTAGGAGAACTATTATTTTTATATCCATAGTATTGAAACGGTCTAATTAATTCGGAATAGTCACATAAAATACTTCTGGAAAGTGCTTGAACTTATCAAATTGTTTATTTTCAAGGTGTTACAAATTTTATAGTATTTCCCTGAAAGTCTACAAACACATTCATTAAGCTTCTCAGAGCAAGGTTTTGATACCTTGTAATTGTCTTTCATTCCGCAACAGAAGAGACGATAAGCGGAAGCACAAGATTTGAGAGAAGCTAGATTGTTTTGTTTTTTTTCCTTCCAAAGATCACACCACATGCGTTCCCAAGGTGCCGACAACACTTCGCGGTGGTAACGGCGGGGTATGCGCGAGGAATTCTCGTGTTCGGCAGTCAACTTCTGGGTTCTCTGACATGATTTGTACATGGGGTCTTCCTAGGGCGGCCCTCTTAGTCACAGGAAATGGTGCGTAGCAGGTGTCCGAGCGTGGAGTAACAGCATTCTCATCAGGAGTACATTCATCATCTAGAGAACCCCTCGGCCATTCCTACATCCATGATCAGAAAACAAAACTGTATCGTATTTGATTCCACAGCGACAACCGCCACCATGTTATGTACTTCCCGTTTAAATACCCTACATCCATGATCAGAAAACAAAACTGTATCGTATTTGATTCCACAGCGACAACCGCCACCATGTTATGTACTTCCCGTTTAAATACCCTACATCCATGATCAGAAAATAAAACTGTATCGTATTTGATTCCACAACGACAACCGCCCCCATGTTATGTACTTCCCGTTTAAATACCCTACATCCATGATCAGAAAACAAAACTGTATCGTATTTGATTCCACAGCGACAACCGCCACCATGTTATGAGCTTTCCGTTTAAATACTCGAAAAAAGGAGATGAGGGCTATTTATTGTATTATGTACCATTAATAAGAAAGTTGATATGATAAAGTTCATGAGATTTGCGCATGATCCAAAGGATTAAGCTCTTCTGTAGAAAATCACTGGAAATGTAAGAATGATTTAATTTTAAAATGTATAGTTAGAATGTAACAGATATTCAAACTAGTGCCAAAAACAGTTTCAGTTCTAAAGTATCAACACCAACTAAACCACTAGCAAGGGAATATCAAAACACAGTTTCAGTTCTAAAGTATTAACACCAACTAAACCACAAGCAAGGAAATATCAAAACACAGTTTCAGTTCTAAAGTATCAACACCAACTAAACCACTAACAAGGGAATATCAAAAGAGAATGTCAGATTCTAATATATTAAAACTATTTAAATATCCGGAAAAGAAATATCAAAGCATAGTTTCAATTTCGATAGAATTTCTAAACATCTCTATAAAAGTGAGTGTCAGCAAAGTAGTTGTTCTAACACATTTAAAACCTGTATAGAAAATCCAGGTCAGTGAAGCATTCTAACCTATTCAGTAGTTAAGATAAGCATTTAAGGACATTTAATGATTCTTGATTTTATAGAGCAATTCAGTTGTATCGTTTATACAGTGGAGAGATTCTTGAGATTCAGTTGCATCGTGTATACAGTGACAAATTCTTGAGATTCAGTTCTATCGTGTATACAGTGAAAAGATTCTTGACATTCAGTTGTATCGTTTATACAGTGGAGAGATTCTTGAGATTCAGTTGTATCGTGTATACAGTGGAGAGATTATTGACATTCAGTTGCATCGTGTATACAGTGGATAGATTCTTGACATTCAGTTGTATCGTGTATACAGTGGATAGATTCTTGACATTCAGTTGTATCGTGTATACAGTGGAGAGATTCTTGACATTCAGTTGTATCGTGTATACAGTGGAGAAACGATTCTTGACATTCAGTTGTATCGTGTATACAGTGGAGAGATTCTTGACATTCAGTTGTATCGTGTATACAGTGGAGAGATTCTTGACATTCAGTTGTATCGTGTATACAGTGAAAAGATTATTGACATTCAGTTGTATCGTGTATTTAGTGAAACGATTCTTGACATTCAGTTGTATCGTGTATATAGTGAAACGATTCTTGACATTCAGTTGTATCGTGTATATAGTGAAACGATTCTTGACATTTCACCATATTCCTTTGTGAGGAAAGTGATTTCTCCGATATGAGGTGAAACACGCTGTTTGCTCAGCAGCAAATAATCAACCTTTCTAAGTTTTGTGTCTCTATGACAAAGCTTTTCATGGCTGCTTGGAGTTCTCGTATTTCAAGTGTCTTTTCTCTTTCGGTTGAAGATGATAACCATCTATCAATCAGATATACTTGACACACACAATATAGAATGCTCTCTAAGATAAAGAGATCCTAAGCATCCACACGCTTATCGAGTCACCAACACGACCCGAACATACGACTTAAAATACAGCCTCGCGTTCTCTCAACGGTCAAATTGGAACCAACTCAAATAATACACAGTTGATTCTTAATATCAAGAAACGTTAGACTTGTGTAGCAGAATGAAAAGTTAGGTTTGTCTTCTAGTTGAGGTCAAAAATAAGCTTAAATAAAGCGCTAAAAGCATGGTGACACAAGACTGAGACAGAAAGACAAGTAATAAAAATGAAAAATCATAGAGCGGATCGTAAAATCTTGCGAGGAAATAATGTAATCACGAAAGATTAGTGACTGTATTGTTCAGACAATGAAAGATACCAGAAATTACTTCGTGACTGTATTGTTCAGACAATGAAAGATACCAGAAATTACTTCGTGACTGTATTGTTCAGACAATAAAGATATCAGAAACTTACTTCGTGACTGTATTGTTCAGACAATGAAAGAAACCAAAAATTACTTCGTGACTGTATTGTTCAGACAATGAAAGATACCAGAAATTACTTTGTGACTGTATTGTTCAGACAATGAAAGATACCAGAAATTACTTCGTGTCTGTATTGTTCAGACAATGAAATATACCAGAAAATACTTCGTGACTATATTGTTCAGACAATAAAAGATACCAGAAATTACTTCGTGACTGTATTGTTCAGACAATGAAGATACCATAAATTACTTTGTGACTGTATTGTTCAGACAATGAAAGATACCAGAAATTACTTCGTGACTGTATTGTTCAGACAATGAAATTACTTCGTGATTGTATTGTTTAGACAATGAAAGAAACCAAAAATTACTTCGTGACTGTATTGTTCAGACAATGAAAGATACCAGAAATGTTTTCAGAGTGCAAAAGCTGTTCAATATTTATTCAAAAAATTATCAGGATGGTGAGGCTTAAATGTTTCTAAAAGCCAAATTAAAACTAAAACCTTTCCAACTTATTCAAAAGAAGCTTAAAAAACAATCAGTTATCTTTTTTTTTCTGTCTTTTGGAAATCTATGACAAAAGTATAGCGGAGCAAATGAAAACTATAATTTCCAGTTTATTAAAAAGGTTTAAAGAATTATTAAGCATCTTTTTTGTTATTATTTTGTCTGTGAAAGCTTAGGACAAGAATCGTAAACGAAGATTTCCCAGTTAATTTAAAAGAACTCTGAACAGTCTTTAGTTATATTTTTTGTTTTGTCTATGGGAGCAGCTAAGGACATCAAGAAAACAAAATACACGCAAACGAAACCGAGTTTCAAATTTATTGAACGGTTAATTAACGACCAAATACCTTTTTGTAAGTCCTCCGAGTTTTTAAAATGTCCGGGCACTCATCTTCTTTATCTATTGTCGTTCTTACTTCTACAGGATGAAGAATATTAACAAACGGTTGTTAGTAGAAAAGTAGGGTAAATCTAATACATTATTGATAGTTACTCTAAATGAAGAGAAATTGTTTCATTGAAGGTAGGTTTAAGCAGTATGGTCGGGCTTCACGTTCTGTCCAGAGAGTTGTTTTCTCGTTTTATGTTATTTATACTACTGTGAAGCGCGGTCCTGTTAGAGGAATCCTTAGTTTATTGGCTTGTGAATGCACCCATTGATTTCTTACACAAACAATTTTCTCTGCCTACAATTTAAGAAAGACCTAAAGTATTACTACAAAATATTATAAAAAAACGCCATTTTTTTTTGCTGCAGGAATTGAGGGAAAACTAATTTTAAAAGGATAAACAAGTATAATTTTCATTTAAGTTTATTTTGTTTTTAAAGTATACAAATGTATAAAAGGTTACTTTACATAAATATTTCATATAATATTTTAAATATTATACTTTTTATAGAAGTTTATTTTAATTTATATATATAATTCTATTGAAATTATGTTTTAAAATTTTAAATGCTTATTTATCTTTAGGCCACTTATAATAATCATTGAATGATAGAGGTGATAAAAGTACGTGTAAATTACAAATATAACAGAAATATATATTATCTTATTATTAAACTAACATGATCTGAGTTTAAAAGCTGTAAAACTAATATAGAAAGATATATGGGCGGAGAGGCATCTTGCCTGATACACCTTGATTGGTAGAAGTCAGAAATCCACCGTTCGTCTTCGATTGTAACTACTGTGTTGCTAATCCCATTTCTTAAGTTGTTTGTAGATGGTCCCAAATTCTGCTAGAATCTAATCTTTATTCTCGGTCTTTCAATTTTATTCCTAGAGTTTCTATTGTTGTTTCTCGCCAAATATTTGATGTCAGTCTTATATCCTATGTTGTAACAGTGTTCGGTAAAGACTGCTTTTTCTACGTACACGAGTCATGTTTTATCTGCATACTTGTTGGATATTTCTACGTATTTTACCAAAGCAAGATTTTTTACAGCTGTAGGGAATACTGTACACCGCACGTTTTTTTCTGTTTTTTTTTTTTGGTGGGGGAGGGATGTTTAACAAATAATATGCCTTTCAGATTTTTTCTAGTTTTTGAATGTTACTATGATTTAAAATTGTTTGTAGATTTTGGTACAAACGGATAAAAGATGGTAAATTTTCGTTCTTCCCGCACTGTCTGAGTTAACGTTTTTTTTTTTTCTTGCAGTGATTTTTCAATCACTAGTGTCACCAACAAACACATAGTATTACACTATTTCTAAAAGAGAAACAATTTAAAGGCAGAGTTTGTTCAAAAGGTTGTTCAGACAAATACTTTCTTATATCATATAAACAACATTATTCTGTTGAATCCTAAAAACTCCCGTTCTCTTTAATGTATTCATAATTATTACTGGTAGTGTGGAAAATAATGATTCATAACACATAAACACGTTCTTTGTAATCTAAAGATTTAAATTGGTGAACCACCATGTTGTATACTGAAATTAGTACGCATACTATAGACATAATTCACTGACAGATATCACACTCATGTTCTTTACACGTAGAAAATTAGTACTAAAGCACAAACCTTGTTGTAAGTGAGCTTCCGGTTCCGGTAAAACTGGACTCTTCTGGCGGATTTTCTTATTTTCATCTGCTTTTGTCTGTATGATTAAAATGATCAGTTTAGACTTTTTATATATTTTTTTTCATATAATTCAAAACAACTATCACCAAACTATAATAATCTTTCTTTGCTAAATGTTGAGTACATTTTTATTTTTTTCTTGCAATTTAATTTAATCTGACTAAACCTTTTTCTAACGCATAACTTAATTAATAGATGCGTTAAAAAAATTTAATATAGCCACCTTATTCAATTATTATTCGAGTATTAAAAAAAAAAAGAGTTCACAAGTTCTCATGAGTGAAAGAATCGGTGAAACTAAGACATTTCTCATTTATAGCAACTTAAGTAATACATCATAAAAGCTTCTTTTTGCTACAAAGAGCTCGCAAGAAGGCGAAGAATGAATATATATGCCCTTAATAGAATTAGCGAATATGTTCCAAAAATATGTTTGTGTTGTCGATGTTTTACATATTGTTGACCCCTAAACAACGAGTGGTGTAATGAATGTTTAACGCTAGAAACCGGGTTTCGATACCTGTGGTGGGTAGAGCACAGATAGCTCATTGTGTAGATTTGTGCTTATTAGCAAACAAACAGATAAAAAAATTCATGTTTTAACTTTAACCCCTCCCCTTAATGGCTCTGCGATAATTCTGAAAGTTTATAACGCATAAACTTGGTTTTGATACTCGCGGTGGGCACAGCACAGATACTACATTGCGAGGCTTTCTGCTTAGCAACAAAACAAACAAACAAGTACCACTATATATATATATATATATTGTGACTCGGGAAAATCCGACGAACTTTAATATTAAGCGAAAGGAACTCGTCGTACGATAAACACAATAAAGTAAAAACGATACTCGTATACATAGTATTTTTCCTCCCAATTCCGTTATGGGCCAATAAGAAATAAGATAGTATAAATTATCTTTTCCTCCCAATTCCGTAATGGGCCAATAATAAATAAGATGGTATAAATTATCTTTTCCTCCCAATTCCGTAATGGGCCAATAATAAATAAGATGGTATAAATTATCTTTTCCTCCCAATTCCGTAATGGGCCAATAATAAATAAGTGGTATAAATTATCTTTTCCTCCAATTCCGTAATGGGCCAATAAGAAATAAGATGGTATAAAT
>NW_013667163.1:156469-158289 GCF_000517525.1 Limulus polyphemus
AATAAGAAATAAGATGGTATAAATTATCTTTCCTCCAAATTCCGTAATGGGCCAATAAGAAATAAGATGGTATAAATTATCTTTTCCTCCAAATTCCGTAATGGGCCAATAAGAAATAAGATGGTATAAATTATCTTTTCCTCCCAATTCCATAATGGGCCAATAAGAAATAAGATGGTATAAATTATCTTTTCCTCCAAATTCCGTAATGGGCCAATAAGAAATAAAATGGTATAAATTATCTTTTCCTCCAAATTCCGTAATGGGCCAATAAGAAATAAGATGGTATAAATTATTATTAGTCTCGCCTATGATCATCGACCAAATAATTTAATTTGATTTTGCGCCAAACATGAAAAAACAAGAACAAATATTTTAATGGAGGGCATGGAGTATGGAACACTTCATTTTGACAAGATCTTTTATGTATCAATTGTTAAAGAGTCTTTAGAAAACTTATTTCCTTATGTTGTTGTTAGAAAAAAAATCACCTTCTTCTTCGGCGGCAGCTCCTTCATCATCACATCGTGACAGCCATTCCTCTTATCATCCACTGGATACAGAGCCTCTCCATTGATCCGTTCCTGGTACTTACTTGGTGTATACATTTTGTTATCAGTATTTCCAGGCCTACTTTCCTTGGCAGAGTTCTCTGGATTAAGAAGATGTTTGTTTTGACTCAGGATTTTATTTCCCACACACGCTCATTAGAAAAGAAATAAAAGACTGAGATAAAAGTAAAAATATAGCAACAACATCACTATGACAACGGTTTCTAATATATACATAAAAAGCCACTTCGGTTTTCCTTTCTTTATTTTTTAAATACATTTTTTGGTACGACATATTTCTTTTTTTGAACGTGCTTCTCTAAATACATTAAAATAACAAGGATATCACTTCAGCTATAAACATTCTCCATAAATAAGTAATAATCTATGTACATATCGATCACACGATAACTCATTTCAATGTTTATGCTATCGATCACATTATACAGCTCTTGTGATGAAACATGATACATCTATTATGATGAAACATGCTAAAGCTATTACGATGAAACATGATACAGCTATTATGATGAAACATGATACAGCTGTTACGATGAAACATGATACAACTGTTACGATGAAACATGATACAGCTATTACGATGAAACATCATACAGCTATTATGATGAAACATGATACAGCTATTATGATGAAACATACTAAAGCTATTACGATGAAACATGATACAGCTATTATGATGAAACATGCTAAAGCTATTACGATGAAACATGATACAGTTGTTACGATGAAACATGATACAGCTATTACGATGAAACATGATAAAGCTATTACGATGAAATATGATACAGCTATTACGATGAAACATGATACAGCTGTTATGATGAAACATGATACAGCTGTTATGATGAAACATGATACAGCTGTTATGGTGAAACATGATACAGTTGTTACGATGAAACATGATACAGCTGTTATGATGAAACATGATACAGCTATTACGATGAAACATGATACAGCTATTATGATGAAACATGATAAAGCTATTACGATGAAACATGCTAAAGCTATTACGATAAAACATCATACAGCTATTACGATGAAACATCATACAGCTATTATGATGAAACATGATACAGCTATTATGATGAAACATACTAAAGCTATTACGATGAAACATGATACAGCTATTATGATGAAACATGCTAAAGCTATTACGATGAAACATGATACAGTTGTTACGATGAAACATGATACAGCTGTTACGATGAAACATGATACAGCTATTACGATGAAACATGATACAGCTAT
>NW_013667163.1:158988-173051 GCF_000517525.1 Limulus polyphemus
TGGGATGGGGATGCGAACCCGCGACCCGCAGATTGCGAGTCGAGTGCCTTAACCACCTGGCCATGCCGGGCCCTGGGATTATCTAGTTTTATTTTTTAGGTATTCACACAAAAAGGAAACGATATAACGCTTTTAGATTTATTTCACCCTAGTGTCGCGATACTGTATTATCTCCTACAGCTTTTTAAATACATTTTTTTTTATTTGTGGGTTCATGAATTTGTTGGTTCTTAATAACAACAACAAAAGGAAACATTAAATAACTAGAGGGGCACTTAAATGAGATTTATTTAACCCTAGTGTCATGATATGGTATTGTGCCCTAGTTATACTAAAGGGCAGTCAAAAAAGCGCATACCTCCCCCACTGCAGCGTTGATCATATTCGGCTCTCAAAAAAAAATATGAAAATGTGTCCGTATGCCCGTTGTTATCAACGGACACGGCAATTTTTGGAACAACAATGAGAAATAATATTCTACATATGTCCACCAAGTTTCATCAAAAATCCGATGGTTTTTGAATGAATTATAGAGCAAAAATAGTGTGAAAAATGGGTCCCCATGTTAACAGATAGGGATTTTTTGGATTTTCGTGACCTTGACCTTCCAAAATGTAATCACTTCTAAGTGGGTCATGGTCTAAATACATACCAACTTTCGTCCAAATCCATTCAGCCGTTCTCAAGGAATCTTGCTGAAAAACACCCACGGTAGCGGAGGTAAATACCTCCAATATTGCATAGCTTTTTTAAAAAACGTCTTTCTATTCGTAGGTTCACATCCTCCGGTGGGACAGTGGTAAGTCTTTGGATTTACAACGCTAAAATCAGAGGTTCGATTCCCCTCGGTGGGCACAGCAGGTAGCCTGATGTGGCTTTGCTATGACAAACACACACACTCGTAGGTTCATGTTTTTGTTGGTCGCAGGTTCCTTAATAGCAACATTAATCAAAATATCGCAGATAACCCCATTATATGTTGCTGGGTTTCTGTATGTATTTGGCCCTCCAGTGGCACAGTCGTATGTCTGCGGACTTACAACACTAAAAACCGGGTTTCGATACCCGTGGTGGGCAGAACACAGATAGCCCATTGTGTAGCTTTGTGCATAAATTCAAACAAACAAACTGTATGTACTTTATATAGATAATTAGTTATTTCATACAACGTTTTAAATCTTTTTTTTTTCTTTTTTGATACTAAACATAGTGACAAACATAGAGCTATTTGGTTTTATGAAGTATCTGTACCCATCAGTTGTGAACGTAAGAAAAACAAGTCTGTAACTTCAAGGATACGGACAATAGTATCTAATTTCTAACTCTATTTTTATAGTAGAACCTAATACAGAAAAACGTCGAGTTATATATATACGTGCTGTGAAAGCAAAGAAACGTTTGGAGTTACCCCTTGAAGAGTGGGTAACACTTAAAGTTTTTACAATTATTTTTCTGTAATTATCATAATATTTCCCTACTGAGTTTTGTCTTTCATCTCTGTTTATTGTTAAAGGTACGATTCCTAGTGAAAATTTCAAAATTAGAAGTGTTATTTATCATATTTAATGCAAAATGCCTCAGTGGACTAAAAGTAAGCTCGAGGGCTCATAACGTTAAAATTCGGGGTTCAATAATCGTGGTAGCCACTGCGTCGAAGGCCCACTGAGCAGCTTTATGCTTAACAACAAAAAATCACGCATAAAATATTTAATCAGAAAACAAATTTTGTAAATTCAACTTTTTTTTTCAAGACGATCTATAAACAGTGATAAAATTCTCGATGATTATCTAAAAAAATACCTCGTGTTTGTATGTATGCTACATCACTGCTGTAGTCACTTTGACCAGCAACGTTTTGGGACATTATTTCAAAAATGTAGCCTGTTCCAGGATCCAACCCGTTGATGATAGCTCCAGAAGCGTTCGCTGGTAAGTAATCGCTGTAAGTAAATTCTTCGAATGATTTCTTTTTAAATCGAACCTTAAATTGCTGCTGAAAGCCTCCATCAAATCCTGGTCTCCAAGCCAACGAAACAGAGTTGTGAGTGACGTTTACCACAGAAAGACCGCTAGGTGGATCTGGCGGGCCTTAAATATATATATATATATAAACAACAAATTAAAAAAAAAACGTACTCCAGATCATCAATACTAATCAAGTTTTAGTCTTACTTATTTTTAGTGTCTCAGACTAGATATGCACTCTATAAGCATAAGTACTTGCACTAATATATGCCTATTGATAAACATTTGTAGGTGTTTCAGATATGGTGGAAAAGGTGCTCTACTATTGTAGCAAATAACAAAGAAAGATAATTAGCAACACGACTATATTAGATGACTTTAAATATTTAACTCTGAATGGTAATAACAAAACACAGGAAGAAGCCTACAAAAAACAGAAGTTAAGAATGCTGATACAAATGTGTGTTTACATCTTCTAAGTCTTCGCTTTCTCACAGAACGGTAGTAATTCTGCAGTTTGAATAAAACTCTATTTTGTTAAATTAGTTTTCGCAAAACTTGCACAGCATCCTAAACTTAAAGGGCATTTTTAACACCACACGAGTGCTACCGGAAACAACATTAGCTGTTAAATTAGTTTTCGCATAATTTGCTCAGCATCCTAAACTTAAAGGGCATTTTCAACACCACCCGCGTGCTACCGGAAACAACATTAACTGTTAAATTAGTTTTCGCATAATTTGCACAGCATCCTAAACTTAAAAGGCATTTTCAACACCACCCACGTGCTACCGGAAACAACATTCATTGATAAATTATTCTTCGCAAAATTTGCACAGAATCCCAAACTTCAAGAGCATTTTTTAACACTACCTCAGTACTACCGGAAACAACATTAACATCAAGCTTACAAACCTTTCTTTCTTAATTGAATTCTTATACCGGTTTTTCCCATTTCATTTCTGGCCATGCATTCGTAGATTCCGAATTCGCTTGGCTCGATGTCGTTGATAAATAGCGTACTCTCCCACAGAACACCTCCTATATTGACATCTTGTTGAGAAAACTTCAATGTGCCGAAGCCTTCTTCTTCTGGAATGAATCGACCATCTCTTGACCAAGCGAAGCTAACGTTCGGAGCTGCCTGTGCCTGACACGAGAGACGTGAAGCTTTTCCTTCTTCTCCGGCAACTTGTAAGTTAATTAGCGACTTCTGAATGACAGGCTTAACTAAAATAAACAGATAAATGTATAAATAATTCGGCCACACTCTGGCTTAGAAAACAGAAATTACATTTATGCTTTTATTCGTTATGAAATAAATAACGTCAGAGGTACAACAATTGTAAAAACTCGTGACGACTGAATATGAAAATATAATAATGCTTTATTAAAAACATGTTTTTTTATGCAGAAACCGATACCTTTTTCTTTATGCCTCGATATCTCCTTGATAATAACTAGGTGTACTCACACAGAGTCCCCGAAAGAGTTCTGTTTCAAGAGTAAATAATACTACAATTCAGAGTAACAACTATTTTTATTTCTTGCTTTTGAAATTCATATGTCATGCTGTGTTGTAGCCTACAGAGTGCATAATTCTTCTCGTGATTCATGGCATGCGCACATTTTACTGATGCCACGACAGTATAAATTGCAACATTGAGCGTCCCTTATGTAACGTCATTTTAGTGTCTACTGACTGACTGACAGACAACACATTACTGTATAATGGTACGAGTGGTTAATACAGGTGACCTCTCCGGGCGGCCTTATGTCCCCTGTCGGTGAAATAACTCATTTTACCACTTTAGTATGAGCCAGAAATATACTTCTTCAACCAACTACACACACACACTCGTCTACAACATGCTTTGAAATTATGGCAAATTTAGCGAACTTTGAAAAAATGTCCTGTTATCTATAAATAGAGAAGAAAATCCGTAAACTTCAAATTGCAAACACAAATAATGTGTTTAATGGTCTCGAGGTAAAGTTTTTCAGATAACAACAAATTGACGATTGTAGTATGACACCATAATTTTGTATCAAATTCTAGATGGCGTTTCAAACCAGTTCTAACTTAGCGAAACTGTTTGTTTGTTTGTTATGGAATTCGCGCAAAGCTACACGAGGGCTATCTGCGCTAGCCGTCCCTAATTTTGCAGTGTAAGACTAGAGGGAAGGCAGCTAGTAATCACCACCCACCGCCAACTCTTGAGCTACTCTTTTACCAACGAATAGTGGGATTGACCGTCACATTATAACGCCCCCACGGCTGAAAGAGCGAGCCTGTTTGGTGTGACGGGGATTCGAACCCGCGACCCGCAGATTGCGAGTCGAGCGCCCCAACCACCTGGCCATGTCGGGCCTAGCGAAACTGAGATATGATTTATTTGCATTCTGGGAAGCACTTCTCTGTATGACACTGCTACCGACGAGGTACTTAAGTAATATAAAAGCACAGTTAGTGGAAATAATGCTTATTAACAAGCAGAATAATAAATGTTTGTAGGAGTTGTGAGGACGAGAAATCATAGGATAATTAATCACAATGTTTATAACAAAGATTATGTCTACAACATCTTCCAAGAAGGTTGCAATCTGCAAATAGTTGTATGCTATTACACTGGAAGTAAACGTTTCGTGTCTAAGATGTACTTGTTGCAATCTGCAAATAGTTGTATGCTATTACACTGGAAGTAAACGTTTCGTGTCTAAGATGTACTTGTTGCAATCTGCAAATAGTTGTATGCTATTACACTGGAAGTAAACGTTTCGTGTCTAAGATGTACTTGTTGCAATCTGCAAATAGTTGTATGTTATTACACTGGAAGTAAACGTTTCGTGTCTAAGATGTACTTGTTATCATGCAATTGTTTCTAAGATGTACTTCTTAGCCTGCATCTGCTTTTAGGATGTACTTTCTAGGATGCAGCTACTTCAAGGATGTATTTCTTAGCATGTAATTATTTCAAGTATGTAATTCTTAGCATGCAACTGTTTCTAAGATGTAATTCTTAGCATGCAACTGTTTCTAAGATGTATTTCTTAGCATGTAATTATTTCAAGTATGTAATTCTTAGCATGCAACTGTTTCTAAGATGTAATTCTTAGCATGCAACTGTTTCTAAGATGTATTTCTTAGCATGTAATTATTTCAAGTATGTAATTCCTAGCATGTAATTATTTCAAGTATGTAATTCCTAGCATGCAACTGTTTCTAAGATGTATTTCTTAGCATGTAATTATTTCAAGTATGTAATTCCTAGCATGCAACTGTTTCTAAGATGTATTTCTTAGCATGTAATTATTTCAAGTATGTAATTCCTAGCATGCAACTGTTTCTAAGATGTATTTCTTAGCATGTAATTATTTCAAGTATGTAATTCCTAGCATGCAACTGTTTCTAAGATGTATTTCTTTTAATGCAACTATTTTCCAAATATATTTTTTGTAAAACCACATTTGTATTTTCGGTAATGTGTTCAAGCATTTCCAATCTTCGAAACGATGATAATTTTCTGTTGTGTACTTAAATAAGTTATGATTTCTAAGTCGGTTGCTTATTGAGGTATCTGTAGTCGTTGGACTAAAAATGATCCATTGCCTTCGTAGCTAAGAATGCATTTCTTATTAACTAACCATTTCAATTATCAGTCATCTTATAACTATATTCCTGGAAGACTCTTTCCGATGAAGTCGAAATGACGAAACATACAGCAATGAAATTTTGTATTAATGAGAGTGGTAAAGTAGGTTTATCTGGCTAAAGTAAGTATTTTTTATAATTTGTCTAATAAAAAGTAACATACTTCATGGCTAAAAAATATAGTATCTATCATGTTTAAAAAGTAGCACCTATCATGGTTAAAAAATATAGTATCTATCATGTTTAACAAGTAGCTCCTATCATGGTTAAAGATATAGCATCTACCATGTTTAAAAAGTAGCATCTATCATGGTTAAAAAATATAGTATCTATCATGTTTAACAAGTAGCTCCTATCATGGTTAAAGATATAGCATCTACCATGTTTAAAAAGTAGCACCTATCATGGTTAAAAATATAGCATCTACCATGTTTAAAAAGTAGCATCTATCATGGTTAAAAAGTAATATACTTTATGGTTAAAACTAGCATCTATCATGTTTAAAAAGTAGCATCTATCATGGTTAAAAAGTAGCATCTATCATGTTTAAAAATTAACATCCATCATGGTTAAAAGTAATATACTTTATGGTTAAAAAGTAGCATATATCATGTTTAAAAAGTAATATACTTCATGAATAAAAATAGCATCTATCGTGTTTAAAAAGTAGCATTTATCATGGTTAAAAATTAGCATCCATTATGGTTAAAAATTAGCATCCATCATGGTTAAAAAGTAATATACTTCATGGTTAAAACTAGCATCTATCATGTTTAAAAAGTAGCATCTATCATGGTTAAAAAGTAGCATCTATCATGTTTAAAAATTAACACCCATCATGGTTAAAAATTAGCATCCATCATAGTTAAAAAGTAATATACTTTATGGTTAAAAAGTAGCATATATCATGTTTAAAAAATAACATACTTCATGGGTAAAAAATAGCATCCATCATGGTTAAAAAATAGCATCTATCATGATTAAAAAGTAGCATCCATCGTGGTTAAAAAGTAGCATATATTATTGTTAAAAAGTAACTATGAAGTTGAAAAGTATGTTTAATTTATAAAGATTGCAAAATCATGATGCTTTAAGTGGAAGGAATGCAGTGTGTATCACTGTCCTAGTATTTAACAATTAACAGTTTTGACTAATGTAAATTTCCGTCTCTCTAGAAGAATGTTGAGGAAGTTCCACTCAGAAAATTATACTTGCAAATAACGAGGAAATGAGATGATTAAATAGATAGTGGTTTATGT
This sequence comes from Limulus polyphemus, assembly GCF_000517525.1. Lineage (NCBI taxonomy): Eukaryota > Metazoa > Arthropoda > Merostomata > Xiphosura > Limulidae > Limulus > Limulus polyphemus. The sequence goes on from NW_013667163.1 coordinate 165,865, forward strand.
TGCAAAGGCCTAAAATGCACTCACGACTCACACTTGACAACAAGCAGAACACGAGCCGTAGATTCCTCGCCAATACCGTTGTAAGACACGCATTCAAATTCACCGGCGTCCTCCTTGGAAACGTTCAAAACGGTAAGAAACGAACGCCCCTTTTCGGAGATGACTTGCATTCTCTTTCTTTCAAATCCTGGTCGATTCCAGCGGATGGTGTCTTCTCTCAAAGGATTTCCTGTAGCCTCACACTGGAAATGGGCATCATCTCCCTCACTCACGTAGGTAGGAGGATTTACTCTCGTCACGGATGCTTCGTCTAAAAAACAAAACACATGCTCTCTAAGTATGATTAGTAACTTTATAATAATGTTTCTGATCAGGCCTCGCACACCACGCGAATACTGATCACGCTTACAGAATCTCTCGTCTTCCAGCTTTCTTTGTTTTTCAAGACTCGTGATTACTGAATGGCATCTAGAAAATGGGTGTGGTTTGATAATTTGAAAATTATTAATTTAATGAAGATACTTCTGAAGATGATCAAATCAATGTTTTATGAGTCATCAATATCTTTGATTATGATACACATTGAGTACAGTTGTATTGTTATATGTGTAACTGGAACTAGTATACATTAAAGTTATTGTTCTGTCTGTGTGTATCTGACGAGGATACGCATTGAGTACAGAAGTACTGTTGTATGTGTAACGGGACCTAGCATACATTAAATTTATTGTTCTGTCTGTGTGTATCTGATACAGATACACATTGAGTACAGAAGTACTGTTGTATGTGTAGCGGGACCTAGCACACATTAAATTTATTGTTGTGTGTGCATCTGACACAGATACACATTGAGTACAGAAGTATTGTTGAATGTGTAATTAATCTGACTCATATGTTTCTATCTGAGATTGATACACAATGAATATCGTTGTATGTGTAACTAGGTCAGACTCATATTATATGTTATATTTTTATCCGACAAATATACATAATTATTATTAAATATCATTATACCTATAACTAGATATAATTCACTATGATTTTTAAATTACAATGACACTAATTAATATTTTTAAATGTATAACCACGTTCGACAAACATTAAACGCTGCTGTATACTTTCCCAAGTCCATCGCATTTGGAATATTTCGCATGCAAAATTGTGTGACACTGCGCATGCGTAGCAAGGAAATCGAAGATAACAATGCCTTTGTCGTAAGAAATCAAACAAACAACAGCGATTACATCAATTTAAAGATTGATATTTTGATCGAACTAGTGTTACTAAATGCCTCTAAAATAATTTACGAATACATTTTATTCTGATCACATAAACGGTGAAACCGTTATGCCAACCTGAAACCGTTATGTCATTAATTTCATTTATACATTGAAGTTCATTGATGCAAGCGTATCTGCAGACTGATGGTTAAATTTTACTATTCCATTAGAGTCTGTCACTTGAAAATTAGGACGGCTAGAGCAGTTAGCCCTAGAGACGACTAGCAGGTAATTCTAGGGATGGTTAGCAGGTAACCCTAGGGACGACTAGCAGGTAGCCTTAGGGATGGCTAGTGCAGGTAACCCTAGAGACGGCTAGCAGGTAACCCTAGGGATGGCTAGCAGGTAGCCCTGGGGACGACTAGCAGGTAGCCCTAGGGATGGCTAGCGCAGGTAACCCTAGAGACGGCCTGTAGGTAACCCTAGGGATGGCTAGCAGGTAGCCCTAGGGACGTACAGCAGGTAGTCCTAGGGACGGCTAGCTAGTTTGAAGTCACGTAAATAAGATATTTGTTCTTCCTGAAATTTAGTTTAAAAGATGGAACAGCCGAGATGGACCAAAACGTTATGTTATGATTTGGGAAGTATTATGAGTATCAATAACTGAGAACTCACTAGACAATTATCCAAACATTGCCAAGTTGCATCATGAAACGCCCAGTATCTTGACCAAGGACATACTTTACGTAGTTCTTGTGTACTAGATGTGCTTCTGCAGGGTCCCCGAAAGAGTTCTGTTTCAACCGTAAATAAAACCCAAATTAAGAGTAACAGCTATTTTTATTTCTTGCTTTTGAAGTTTGTATGGTATGCCGTGTTGTAGTCTACGGAGTGCAAAATTCTTCTCGTGATTCATGGCATGCGCACGTTTTACTGACGTCACGACAGTATAAATTGCAACGTTGAGCGTACCTTTTGTGAAGTAATTTTAGTGTCTAATCACTGACTGACAGATAATGCAGTACTTTATAGCGGTGCGAGTGGTTAAAACAGGTGATCTCTCCAGGCGGCCTTCGGCCCCCTTTCGGGGAAATTATCAGACTTATATATTATGCAATATTATTTTTTATACAATGAAGAAGTCGTTATCTGCTACAGCTGGTGCGACTTACACAAGACGTTGATTAGGACAACTCTCCTGGTGGTGCCTTGAGAATTGGAAGCCTCACATACATATTGCCCACCAAAGTTCCTTGACACTTCAGCAATTTCCAAGACTGGACCTCTTGAAACTACTCGATGGGTGGTTATTCGTTTCGTTTCCCAGACATGACTGTCCGAAACGTCTAACACAGGTTCACCGTCTCGAATCCAGGTATAGTCAATAATTGGTGGATTTCCTATTGCTGAGACGTTAAACGATCCTGATTCACCCTCCACAGCGTCAAACTTTTCCATTTCTGCAACTAAGAATTCTGGTTTATCTAGACGGGAGGAAAAAAAACAACAACAAAATAAACACAGATAGTTAGTTGGAAATACACAAAATCAAAATCATAAATAATATTCAAGGTTAAACTGGTACACAATTAAAAACATTTTATTTAGGCCTATCTATGACCTTCAAAAACTTGACGACTCTACATGTTTCGACGTTACAACGTCATCCTCAGGAGTCACGTCACGTTCTAACGTCGAAATATGTAGAGTTGTCAACTTTTTGAAGGTCATAGATAGGCCTAAATAAAATGTTTCTTATTGTGTACCAGTTTAACGTTGAATATTATTTATGATTTGAACTTTATACACTAGTGCCAAAATACTATAACTACACAAAATCAGTTTTGAGAAAGTGTGACATTAATATTTCAAAATATTTTTTTTCATCATGGCTCCTCGAGACTAGAAGAAACTGCGCTAAAAATTTAACTAACGATGATTTAACCTTGAGTGGCACTCAAAATATTTTAAGTTGTCGTGCCAGGCGAGGCCTAGTGCATAGAATGTAGGATTGGAGATTTAACGATACAAGGTTCGAGACGTGATACCGCTGAACACATTTTCCTCTCTCACCTCTGAACACATTATGAAAAAGTGACAGTCAATCGTAAGCGGCAGGTGTCGCTGATTGGTTGCCCTCCTTCTGGGCAGCAGATATGGTTGTATAATCCATGTGTTGCACCTGGTAGCGTTCAGTTTGTTTAGTTCTTGTGTCGCACTAATACCAAGTGCTATTAGCGATAATTAGCTTTTAATATTTTTTTGAGTAAAAAATGGATCCGAAAAGGAATAGTTAAGAAAAAAACTTTTTATTTTGTTTGATTGAATGTATAATATTTACCATTGGTATATTTGTTAAACGCAAGCTGAAATATCCGTCAACTGATGGGGAATGTTTAAACTTAATTAAAACAACGTAAGTTAAACAACAATCATATATTTCAAAGAAATAACTTGAACATAAACTTTATCTCAACATTTTTAATTGATAACAAAGTTTCTTCACAAACAGTTTGCTTTCCATCTACCAACAAATAAAGATTTTGAGGAGATCCCACCTGTGAACACCCTACATCTCATTGACCACGAGAAAAGCATGGTTGTTTGAGAAACAATCCAGCAACTTTCATACTTTGACCTTGAACCCCTTTAGAATATTCAACATTGTCTAAGGCGTCAACCTGCCAAGATTGTTTAAGATTGACTCAATAGGCTGGGAGAAACCAACCAACAGGCTTTACAAAATATAATTAGGGTTAACTTCAATTTTGACTCCCTTAGGACATTTCCCATAGTTCATAGTGTTCACATACAAATTTTGGTTGATATTGGCCTGATAGGCTCGGAGGAATTAGGGTGCAAACAAACACACATTTCGTCTTTATATAGATTTAATTCATTCTCGACTGGCTAATAACATGCATGGCACAGAATTTTACTGGATTGTTATGTGTTTTTTTACACGCTGACACACAAATATTTGTTAAAGTTGTGCTACATAATGTAGGCTATCTATTAGTGCAGGGTTGTTTTTCTGAAAACTACGCAACCGTCAATAACGCAAGTGAAATTGAATTATGTTTGTACATCGAAAAGCAAATTTCGTAACATTGGTTGCGCATGCGTAAGGAAAGCATCCATTTTCCTCAACAGAAAAACTCCCAGAGAATACTTAATTCGATTTATCATTACAGAACATAGCAGAAGATCGAATGAAAATAGAGTGAACAATTTTAACGAGATAAAAATGACGTAAATAACATCTTATTTTTTGGGGGAAAAATGTGGGCTTGGAAACCAGCAAAACAGGATATTAGAGAGGAAAAATCGTACTTGCCGAAAATGTTATTTTTTTATTTTTCGTTCACAAAGTACAAAACGGTATCTTATATAAATCAGAGATTAAACAAAAATTAACACAGAAAACGTATTTCATGAGTACGTTAAAAAATTATATTAAGAAAACTAAAACTTAAGCGCTACTACTAAACTTTATTCTAAGCAAAATTGAAACCTAACCGTTACTCTTTCTAGGGCGCTGGAACCGGTGGAGCATTTGCCCCATCAATAATTGGTCCGGAAAATGTTTTTTCTATATCCTATTTTGAATAATTTTGTTACTGAACGATGATGTGCTTCACTATTGTAACTGTTATGTTAGTTTTAAGCCAAGTGATGGCGCAGAGGCTGGTCTTTGCTAATTTGTATTTTGTGTGTGTGTGTGTGCTCATTGTAAGCCTAATATTAGATAAATCGCTATGAAGTTGATAGACGCACAACTGTATAGACTGATACACGCGTAGAATATTTATATTTAAGTACATAAATATAGTTTCCTGGTCTTGTTACGTTTTCATTGGTCCCTACCAACCTGTTGTTAGATGCTTGTAGTTTCTTATTACGCCGAAGTTTATAACCATTTGTATCGCATATGGAAATAGACAACAAGCATGCGCAGTATAATTTTTATTTGACAAATGTAATACTTGAGTAAATTCACTTTTCACTGGGCCTAGCATTGTCTGGTGGTTACGGCGCTTGCAATCTAAGGTTCATGGGATCTAAACATGGACGCATTATGTTCAACAACATTGTAATAAATTCACGCATATAATAATGTTAATGGCACGAATATGTAAATTCATATTTATTTTGGCAATGAAAATATGTACTATTTTATTTTTTTTTTTACTTTTACATTGAAAGTAAACAGCAAAAGTAGTATTTTTTTCAATGATAGTTTTGATGTTATAGTAGTGTTACATCTCTGGTCGTTTGTTAATTTCCCGTATAATTTCTTTGGATGAAACTTTTGCGATACAATTCCTTTCTTAAAGAAAACTAGTTTATTCTTTCTCAATACAACTTTGCAATACACTTAATTTCCACAGTCACTTTAACTTCAACTCACGTTATAATTCACAACGATTCACGCACTTTACTTACGGTTGCTACCGTGCTTGACTCACTTGTCCGTCTCTGTCTCTGCCTGTCTGCAATTCATTTAATTATCTCGCTTCATTTGCCTGTTTATATACTAAAACAGAGGGCGCGTAGAAAAGACTAGAGTTGCCAGGAAGAGACATGATCCTTCTAGAAACTCCAGGGCGCATGCTTCCAGCGTCGCGTGACTTCCGCTATCGTAACAGTAGTTACAGAAATTTTCTTCGTTTTGTTTTTGAAGGTTAAGAATATTTCATTCTAACTTTCACAATTTTTACGAAATTAATAGATGAAATTTTGAACGTAAACAGTACATAACGGTCCAGACCTTGTTTCGGACCTACTGGCAAGAGCTAGAGCAGCCATTCAGCCGCTACAAAGGCTTTTATATATATATCTAAACCGAATAACTTGGTTGAATGTCATTTATGCAATGCACCATGTCTCCAACTTTAGACCTTTGATCCGCAACCCAATAACAAGGCCACGTCTGGTCCTGAACGGATGGAAACTTATGTTTAATTAAGAATTACAGATGGAAAACAATTTGCTTTCAAGAAAATTGACAAACACATTTAAATTAATAAGCAATGTATTAAATAAACCAGTGTTTTTGTTTTAAATATATACCAAATCCTTCAACTATTATACACACACACATATATATATATATACATACATTTACAAGGAGTATGATGATGTTTGAATGCTTGTTTGTTTGTTATGTAATTTGGCGCAAAGCTACACGAGGGCTATCTGCGCTAACCGTCCCTAATTTAGCAGTGTAAGACTAAAGGGAAGGCAGCTAGTCATCACCACCCACCGCTAACTCTTGAGCTATCCTTTTACCAACGAATAGTTGGATTGACGGTCACATTATAACGCCCCCTAGGCTGAAAGGGGACGATGGGACGGGAATTCAAACCAGCGACCCTCAAATTGCGAGTCGAGCTCCCTCACCACCTGGCCATGCCGGGCCTGTTTAAATGCATTCTGGTCTGCACGTAAATTGAATTGATAAAAAAATGCTGTTAAAATTTATTTTGATTATCGAAGCAACTAACTTGGCTTAATCGGCTCGGCCTTAAGATTTTTCAGAGCTTCAAATAAAGCTTGTAGATTTCATTACACTCCTTGGAGGTTTAAAGTAATTCTGCGAATCTAGCCGCATCCTATAGAGTTGAATTACATACATCTATTACAAGTTTGTGTTTCAGAGACTTGCCGTTATGGAAGTTGCCACTCGTCGAGTAATCGATAAATCTAGAACTATCATGACTTTCACGCGCCATAAGCCAACTGATGGTGATGAGTGTTCGATTTTTAAGATATACTTCAATAAGTGTTTTCTTCTTTCTTCTATGGATTTATATGTTACAATGTCTGAATTTTTTGACAAAAAATAGAGCTCTAACTACTGTATTCAATTTATAAAGATGGGGTTGGTAAGGTTGAGGGAAGCAGAAACGCGTATTTTAACGGTCTTGAGCAATCTTTCTAGTTTTTATGTACATTTCATTGAAT
>NW_013667163.1:173882-187425 GCF_000517525.1 Limulus polyphemus
TAAATCCTGTACCATCATAGTCAACCACAGAAAAACCAAGTTTTGTAAATCCTCTACCATCATAGTCAACCACAGAAAAACCAAGTTTTGTAAGTCCTCTACCATCATAGTCAACCACAGAAAAACCAAGTTTTGTAAGTCCTCTACCATCATAGTCAACCACAAAAAAACCAAGTTTTGTAAATCCTGTACCATCATAGTCAACCACAGAAAAAACAAATTTTGTAAGTCCTCTACTATCATAGTCAACCACAGAAATTTCAAGTTTTGTAATGTGACGGTCAATCCCAGTATTCGTTGGTAAAAGAGTAGCCCAAGAGTTGGCGGTGGGTGGTGATGACTAGCTGCCTTCCCTCTAGTCTTACACTGCAAAATTAGGGATCGCTAGCACAGATAGCCCTCGTGTAGTTTTGCGCGAAATTAAAAAAACAAACCCCTCCCATTAAAAAATGAGTACTCCTTTCTTTATTGATATTGATTCCTTGAGCGATTAAAACCTTTTAAGTCTGGTTGATAAAATTTCTACCTTGGAACCACTAAATCGTGACAGATGTAAGTTACTTTGATCAAAAGTAAAGAGCTAATTATTCTGCAGGCGTCCCCACCCCCAGCTGGTACCACGATTTAAGTTCATGAAAAAAAAACACACACACACACACACACTGTAATAGCCTTCGACACCTATAGAAAAACAACTGCACTATTAAGTACATCCAGTAATAGAACATAAAAACATAAATATTATAGACTTATTGAAACTAGTACTGTTAAAATGTTTTTATATTATATAGTATTTAGATATCAATTCAAGTTCAAATTATTTACAGTTTGTTGTCCAATAAAATATGTGTTTCGAAAGAAATACTAAGCACACTTACAGAGCACTCGTAGCGTTACACTATGGTGAACACTTCGCTGAAGCTTGAGGTTGGTAGCTTGACAAGTAAATTCAGATCTGTCGTCAGCGGAAGTGACGTTAAAGCGCAACCGACTTCGAGATACCTTTCCTCCATAAAGGCCATCAACGACTCCATCATGACTGCCAGTGACCGGATCACCGTTTCTCCACCATTGAATAGTGGCTTCAGGGTTGCTGGTGGTTGACTCACAGGTAAGAAGGACCTTATCCCAAGAAACATGAATAATTAAAACCATTTTATCCCCATGTTTGAGTCCTTCTAAACGAAGCTTAACAAGTTGGGTTAGGTTATTATTTGTATTATTTGCGTTACAAAACATTCATAAATTGAATTTAGCTCCAAGTTAATACGGTTGAAATAGTAACGTCCTAACCGTAACATTAAAGAGGTAAAAAGACAAGTTTAGGATTTCTTAACTCAACCAATGATTAACTATAATCAAACATAATTGGCACTGTTACAATAAGATAAAGTAAAAAAAAAACTGCTTGATCAATTCGATTTTTTCTGTTTAATCAATAATCACCATAAAGTTAGCCATTAACGTAAAGTAAAAAATAGATAAAACAAAACTCACTACTTGACCAGATTTCGGATTTCGTGGCTCAGTTTTAATGTTCACGGATGAAGGTGGAACTGGAATACGATCGAAGACAGGAATAAATATTGGAAATGGCTTATTAATCACTTATATTGTATAGATTATTTAAACAAAGTTCTCGTGAACAAAGAAAGGTGAAAATGGCAGCAACTGGCTAGTCTTGGAGGAACAATCTGTAAAAGTAGCACAGATGGAAAAGGACGACGTTTCGAAAGACATCCATCTTTCGTCCTCAGGAACTCTTTTGAAACGTCGTCCTTTCTCATCTAAGCTACTTTTACAGATTAGTCTTCTTCACTTTCTCCACAATTGTCACGATGTACTAGGCAATTAGGGCTCATTTAATCGTTGTTTGTTTCGTCCTTACTTTTAACTAAGGTGTTGTTAAAATATGTGGATTCTCCACAATTATCATTATGTACTAGGCAATTAGGGCTCATTTAATCGTTGTTTGTTTCGTACTTACTTGTAGCTAAGGTGTTGTTAAAATATGTGGATTCTCCACAATTGTCACGATGTACTAGGCAATTAGGGCTCATTTAATCGTTGTTTGTTTCGTACTTACTTGTAGCTAAGGTGTTGTTAAAATATGTGGATTCTCCACAATTGTCACGATGTACTAGGCAATTAGGGCTCATTTAATCGTTGTTTGTTTCGTACTTACTTGTAGTTAAGGTGTTGTTAAAATATGTGGATTCTCCACAATTGTCACGAAGTACTAGGCAATTAAGGCTCATTTAATCGTTGTTTGTTTCGTCCTTACTTGTAACTAAGGTGTTTTTAAAATATGTGGATTCTCCACAATTATCATTATGTACTAGGCAGTTAGGGCTCATTTAATCGTTGTTTGTTTCGTCCTTACTTGTAACTAAGGTGTTGTTAAAATATGTGGATTTTCTACAATTGTCACGATGTACTAGGCAATTAGTGTTCATTTAATCGTTGTTTGTTTGGATTAAATGGATTTTCTTAGCTCTGATTTTATAAACTTAAGTAAAATTTATAGTAAAGTGAGTGATATAAGTATTTTTTATTACCTGACCAAGGAGTTAAATTATTCAAAATACTAAAAAAAGGAAAAAAAAAGAAAGACATGAAGTTGATTGATTATCCATGTTAGCCGCCAGAAGTGGTTTTGGCGTTCGGATAACTTTCATTATTGGACGAAGAGCCAGATTCAATGAACTGCAACGAACAAAAGTTTGAACACAAATATCCCATTACTCCTAGTAACTCAAGGCGTACATACTAATGAGATAGAACACCAAATCATCTGTATTCACAAACAAGCAAGTCTAGATTACGTATTCGATTGGTAAAATAAGTGTGATGTTTTGTGGAAGGTATTAGTAAGATTAGTAGATTTGACGAAATAAAAAAATTATGATTTAGTCGATTTGAAGTTTGACTGATATGAATTAAGTTTTTCTTCCAGTATAGAATAGGTAATTCAGAAATTTCCAAAGGAGGTATGTTGAGTAAAGAAAAATACACGTGTTTGATAAAGTACGAAAAACAACAAGAAAAGAACACTACGAATACAATACCAAAAACATTCTGTTACATAATGCTAAATTAAACAGTTGTGCTTAACATTATAAAGTTATTCTGAATTTAATGAACATAGCTTATTGTTTAGCATATCGGATTTAAGGCACGAGATTCTCTGTTTCTAGATGTGGTTTTATACCCGCTTCGCACTTTCAGCTAAGGGTGCGTTATAACAGTGAGAGACAATCCCATTATTCGGTTAGGAATAACCACTTCAAGTAGGTTATCTTCCCTTTAGTCCTCTGTTCAAAATTACGGACAGATATATCTGAATCATAACGGTCTATTATCTGGCTGTTTATCTTATTGTGTGGATTAGGTGTCATTCAGATGATAAAACATACAAAACAACGGATTTTCTGACTAGAATAGCAGACTAATTTATTTAGTGTTTACCACGAAAAGGGTAAAATATCAGCTTTTATAGACCCTAATTTATTTACCTTTTTACCACGAAAAGGATAAAATAGCAGACTCTAATTTATTTAGTTTTTAGCACGAAAAAGGTAAAATAGCAGACTCTAATTTATTTAGTTTTTAGCACGAAAAAGGTAAATAGCAGACTCTAATTTATTTAGTTTTTACCACGAAAAGGGTAAAATAGCAGACTCTAACTTATTTAGTTTTTACCACGAAAAGGGTAAAATAGCAGACTCTAACTTATTTAGTTTTTACCACGAAAAGGGTAAAATAGTAGACTCTAATTTATTTAGTTTTTAGCACGAAAAGGGTAAAATAGCAGACTCTAATTTATTTAGTTTTTAGCACGAAAAGGGTAAAATAGCAGACTCTAATTTATTTAGTTTTTAGCACGAAAAAGGTAAAATAGCAGACTCTAATTTATTTAGTTTTTACCAGAAAAGGGTAAAATAGCAGCTTTTATAGACTCTAATTTATTTAGTTTTACCACGAAAAGGGTAAAATAGCAGCTTTTATAGACCCTAATTTATTTACCTTTTTACCACGAAAAGGGTAAAATAGAAGCTTTTATAGAATCTAATTTATTTAACTTTTTACCACGAAAAAGTAAAATAGCAGCTTTTTAGACTGTAATTCACTTAACATCTTTCCACAAAAAACAAAAACAAAACTGGACTTTAAATTTACACCAACAAATTAAGTTGACAGCTTTTCTATGCTCAACTTTTTATGACTTCACTGTTAACCGAGAAGCATGTGAGAAGTGAATTATGAAATTCAATACACAGCCAAACTTTCCTTTAGAGCTTAGACATTCGAATTATACAAAGCATTTTTATGTTCTTTGTCCGTACATTTCCACATCAATGCTGTTTTCGTTTGGATCGATATTGCTTTTTTTTTATCCCTTTAAACAAACTAGACTCATTACCGTCTTAAGAAACATTTACTGCTTATTTGTACAATATATTAGACTGCTTAGAACGCTTGATCACAGAATATGGATCTCGTCGCTTTCGGTGTTTTTCCGAGAGGTTTCTCATGAACCAAAGTAATGTATATTATTGATTTATAGACTGAGTACTGTGTAATCAAATAGAAATAGAATACCTAAAACACTACGTACACATACACGATTTTACGTTAACTTTGAATTATAGATATTAACGGATTGTTATTAATTACGCCCAACCATGAAATAGGTAAAATAATAATTGATTTTTGTTTTCAAATAAAAATTTAATATTATTAAAATTATAATTCATTATGACTGAAATAATAACACAGAATGATTAAAACAGCAATTCATCGTGACTAAGATAATAATAACAATATATAATTATTAAAATAACAATTCGCAGTTATTATGGTTAAAATTATAATTCATCATGATAAAATAATAATTTATCGTGGTTACGAGGAAAATTCAGTCTGATTAAAATAACAATTTACCATGGTTAAAATAATAAAAATATATCATGGTTAAAATAACAATTTACAATCACTATGGCTAAGATAATAAAAAATATATCATGGTTAAAATAACAATTCACAATCACCATGGTTAAAATAATAAAAATATATCATGGTTAAAGTAGTTCACCATGGCTAAGATAATAAAAATATATCATGGTTAAAATAACAATTCACAATCACCATGGTTAAAATAATAAAAATATATCATGGTCAAAATAACAATTCACAATCACCATGGTTAAGACAATAAAAATATATCATGTTTAAAATAACAATTCACAATCATCATGGTTAAAATAACAATTCACAATCACCATGGTTAAAATAATAAAATATATCATGGTTAAAATAACAATTCACAATCAACATGGTTAAAATAATAAAAATATATCATTTTTAAAATAACAATTCACAATCACCATGGTTGAAATATATAAAATATACCATGGCTAAAATAACAATTCACAATCACCATGGTTAAAATAACAATTCACAATCACCATGGTTAAAATAACAATTCACAATCACCGTGGTTAAAATGACAATTCACAATCACCGTGGTTAAAATAACAATTCACAATCACCATGGTTAAAATAACAATTCACAATCACCATGGTTAAAATAACAATTCACAATCACCGTGGTTAAAATGACAATTCACAATCACTATGGTTAAAATAACAATTCACAATCATCGTGGTTAAAATGACAATTCACAATCACCATGGTTAAAATAATAATTCATCATGATTAAAATGAAAATTAATCGTGGTTCGATAAAAATTCAGCTTCATTGAAATAATAATTCATCGTGGTTAAGAAAATTGTAATATTTAATAGTTAAAATTACAATTCATCTTGATTAAAAAAAAACTCATAATTCATCGTGATCAAACTAATTCATAACAGTTAAATTGATTCGTAATATTTAATCGTACACATTAAGTAGCCAATGTATTTTAAATAGTTTAGTAATAATTATGTAATAAATTAATAGTTTATACTTTCTATTATCCTAATAACTTCATACAGTAACTTACACAGAACCGTCGGCGTCACAGACGCAACCATAGGTCTCAAGGTTGCTGGGTTCGAGGCTTCGCATCGATACACAGCACCGTTGTCACTTGCATCTGCTCGGATAACCAGAGTGCTAGAGATCCCTTTTTGTAAGGGTTGAGGAGTTCCACTAAGCTAATAAAGGAAAACATATTTGAAAACTCAAACGAATTTACCCAACTGTCAACCGACTGTGATTGATTTATTTCGATATCATTTGAGTCCATATAATCACTAGGAAGTTTCAAAAATAGGAAGCACTTCACTGATTACTAAGAAACAAACTTATTAGTGGTGTGTTATATTCATAAATCTTTATTGATTACATGACAAAATCAACTCATTGATAAAGAATATCAAACCATTGAAATTTAACTCAACCAAAGCAACTAAGGATAATTTAAATTAATGTGATATATTTCATGTTTGTTAATTAATCAATTATAAAATTTTTAGTTTCCAGAATGAATTTGCTATACAACTGCACATTTCGTGTAAAAATTCGCTCGTAATCACAGTAGCTCCGATTAAGAAAACCACGTGTTTCATTTAGGTATACAGAGAATAGAGTAAATCAAAACCAAACTCTACTGGTTATATATTCAAGAAAAACTACCTCTGTATTTCCTTTAAACCATCGAAGGATTGCTAAGGGATTTCCTCCCAAAGATACACAGGTGAGCCTCTGGAAGTCTCCAGCTCTGATTGGTTTGTCCTGAAAGTCTTGTATTGATGGCGGACCTGGCGGATCTGTGGGCAACAATAAAACAAGTAATGGAAACTGTACAAGTTAAGCACTCTTGTAGATTGGAGTTCTTCGTTTACATACAAACCTCCCCATGTGTTGAAAGAAAAACTTTACTAAAGATTTGAGGCCCGGCATGGCCAGGTGGTTAGGGCGCTCGACTTGCAATCTGAGGGTCGCGGGTTAGAATCCCCGTCACACCAAAACATGCTCACCCTTTCAGCCGTGGGGCGTTATAATGTGACGGTCAATCCCACTATTCGTTGGTAAAAGAGTAGCCCAAGAGTTGGCGGTGGGCGGTGATGACTAGCTGCCTTCCCTCTAGTCTTACACTGCTACATTAGGGACGGCTAGCGCAGATAGCCCTCGTTGTAGCTTTGCGCGAAATTCAAAAACCAAACAAACAAAGAAACTAAAGATTTGATATTCGGATTTCCTTCTTTCTTTGTAAGGAAGCACTTAGAGGTGGTGGTTCACCACATCAACCAAGACATTTTAAAACATTGAACAACTATTCTATTCCGTCTGTACGTCGGTGAGGTAAAGTTTTACAACCTGAGAGATTTCTAAACATCTACTTAATTAACTGCAAAATTTTACATTATCTGCTTTCATGAATATAGTGCGTTACTTACTGTCTCTCATTGTGATTCATTAGTAAGCCTGAGGGCTTATAACACCAAAAATAGGGTTTAGATACCCGCATTGAACAACGCAAAGGTAGCATTGTGTAAATTTGTGCTTAAGAGCAAACAATAAATAAAATCGTCACGTATTTTAACTGCATATATTTGAGATGAGTAAAGTTAAGAGAGTGTAATATAATGAATAAATAACAAATATAAAACAATTATCGTGAATTTAAAGTATCAATATTTGTGAAAATGATACCCGCTTTTAAAAAAAATATTTCATATTAAACAGAACTAACTGTCTTTAAGCATCCACATTATTATCCGACTTCGGAGGTGAAGCAGCAAAACTTCTCCAAATTTGTTCAACACTATCATGAAACAACTTGTTGTTCAAAGTTGGATTTGTCTTTTTTTGTCCAATACACGAGATAACACATCCCTTTACTCTTGTTTAATATAATTTACAATTTGTATGAAGAACTAACTTCATGGAAGTTTGCTTCATATCCTATGTTCATGTCCTATGTTCTGCGTTCATGAACCATCTTTTATAATACTGCTGTTTATTCCGTTTTTATTTACCTGAAAACTGTTAAACTTTTTCCATTAATTTTCATGAGCCAAGGTAGGTGGATGGAGTCCATTAAAACTAAAAATAGGTAGATGAAATCCGTTAAAATGAAATCAGGTGGAGGAAATCCCTTAACATGAAATCAGGTGGATGAAATCCCTTAAAATGAAATCAGGTGGATGAAATCCCTTAAAATGAAATCAGGTGCTGAAATCCGTTAAAACGAAATCAGGTGGATGAAATCTGTTAAAATGAAATTAGGCGGACGAAGTCCGTTAAAACCATAATAGGTTCGTTAAGATGAAATAAAATGAATGAAGTCCAACAAAAATAAATCAAGTGGATGAAGTCCGATGAAACGAAGTTAGGTGGACGAAGTCCATTAAAACCTTAATAGGTTCGTTAAGAATAAAAAAAAAAGTCGATCAAGTCCAATAAAACGAGATTAGGTAGACGAAGTCCGTTAAAAAATTGGATGAATTTCTGAAATCCTAAAAACAAATTTCTGGCACTAGTTAAAAGATAGACTTTTCCATGATAACATATTTGCAGTATAGCTGGACACACTGAAATGTGAGAGTTTTACGCTCAAAGACAGAAGGTTTTGGGCTCGTGCCATCATTTTATGGGCTTGGACGTCAAGTATCCAAGATAACACTTGTACCAAAGCCTGGCTTTTGTTCTTTTATAATGTTTAAGTTACGTGACTTGCTTTATTACTTAACTCCACTGATACATTGCTTGTTTAAAAGCTTATATCCGGTTTAGTCTGGTACTTTGGTTCGTTGATTTGTAGTCAGAAATTATCAGTTACGTGTTCGTTCTAAATTACACGGTTTTTATTTGCCCTTACTCGTTTTTATCTAATCATTACTTTTAATTAGTACTGCTAACTGAAACATGAAATTATTTCATATACTATAATATCCAAGTTATTATATTCGTAGTGGTTTCCACTTAAAGTTTTCGACGTTAAAGAGTAGTAATTAAAATAATTACTATTAAAAATTACGAATTAAAAATGTTGAGTTACTGCCTGCTTTACACTGATTTTCAGTTTCTATTTCCACCTGATTTCGTTTTAACGGATTTCATCCACCTTATTTCGTGTCTAAAGTTAGATATGTATACACTATTCTTCGATTTCGTAATATAGCGCATTGTAATCACTCATTTGAAACAAACTCAATCATTTCAGGCAATAGATTTGACTCGTGCTATGTTGTTGTTCTTTGATGTTAAGCACAAAGCTATACAACGGGCTATCTGCCCACCACGGGTATCATCACATCTAAGCTTTCTTAACATGGGTATTTGAAAAATATACCACTTAATTCAGTTTTAGTATTCATGTTATATAATGTCGAAATACTATATTTTTGTACATAAAATTTTGCGTTTCGGTTTAAAACAAAACAACCAAACAATATCATACAAGTACACTGCAGCTCACCACTGTAAGAGACCTAGTCTTGTAACCAAACAATATCATACAAGTACACTGCAGCTCACCACTGTAAGAGACCTAGTCTTGTGCTTTTAGTTTATTCATATTACTGTTAAAATTAAAGTTACCATTCGTCGAAGTACATATATTGGCAAATAAAAATTAATTAATAGTTTAATCATTTTGTTTAATTCGTCATACGTGTTAGATTAAACCTTAAACCAAAAAGTTGTTTCGGGATTCAAAATTCTCCCCATTATATTCATATTAGATTTCCTTTATAATCAAATGTTATAAGCCTTAAAGATTACCACTGAGGGTACAGTGGTATGTCTGCAGACTTATACTGCTATAAACCGGGTTTCAATACCCGTTGTGCTTAATAAGAAAAAACAACAGCAATTAGAAGTAATATTTTTCAAGAAGTTAACTCACATTATTTTCTAATCCTTTCAGTGACAGCTAGGAAATACGTTTATTAAGAAACTAGGTAGTCAAGTGACTTAATTTAATCATTTCCTTTCCAAAGGTTATATTTTTGGGGGGTTAAAATTATTGGTCAGTTATAGCAACTAAAACGCATGTATGTTTCAGTCAATCCTAAGCGGTATAAGCCTAAACGTAGCACAATTATTCCCCATTTCTCAATTATCGTAAATATCTTTAATGCTAAATAATTCCACTTGAATTATTCCGTAACAGATAGTATTCCGTGAAGGTGGAAAGTGAAAGATGCGTGGTATTATCAATATAATTAGAGTGCATTAGCCTTAGTTAACTAAAACATACCGAAAATTATTAAACTGTGTGTAATTATGAATACTTACAAATTATGCTCAGAGAAGACGTTTGAGAAACGCTGTCTGCTAAAGCTTCATTTAGTGCAAAACAGGAGAACGATATCTCTTTGGGATCCTGAAAATAACAATAGTAGGTAAGGAGAAGATGGTGTTTAAGTTATTGGCAGATAATAGTTAGTTAATAGGGTTCAGAACACAACAAAATAAAATGTGAGAGTCAGTTACTAAAATAATAAGTTTATTACGATATTTGGATGTAATACTACGTATAGGGAATGATTGAAAGTTTCTTATTAAATCTAACGTTTATGAAAAAACTGAAATATTAACATAGCTGATGTCGAAGCTTATAATATCGTTTGTTCAATGCCATAACTTTTAATGGGGGGTGATGGGGTAAGTAATTAAAAACCACTAAGTGGGATTATTTCAATTATTTCGTTTTGATTACGTAAATAACGGTATATGCGAATATTTTGATATATCTTACTCCGCTAGAGTTTAATTCATAAGAAAATATCGCTCTTGTTTATTGACTGTTCCTTTTCTATTACCAGAAAGCACTGAGATAATATTTCTTCAAGATTTATTAAATCAAGTGATATTCTTTTAATGCAATTCGCAATTATTATCTGTAAATACTTATGTAAGATATATAAAAAAATGTTGAATTCATCTTCATAAACAATTACAATTTTAACTGCTAATAAGATACTTTAAGTTACTGAGTTTAGGAATATTGTGAAGTTGTGATGTAACTGGTAATTTTAAATTATTGAATTTGAGATTAATCTAAAGCTGAGATATAATTGATAATTTTTAGTTACTTAATTATAGATTAGTCTGAAGGTGAGATGTACATTTGTCACTTCAAAATATTGAATTTAAGATCTGTGGTTGGTCATTTTGAATTATCTAATTTGAGATTAGTCTGAAATTGAGATGTAACTGGTCATTTTGAATTATCTAATTTGAGATTAGTCTGAAATTGAGATGTAACTGGTCATTTTAAATTATCTAATTTGAGATGTAACTGGTCATTTTGAATTATCTAATTTGAGATGTAACTGGTCATTTTGAATTATCTAATTTGAGATGTAACTGGTCATTTTGAATTATCTAGTTTGAGATTAGTCTGAAATTGAGATGTACATTTGTGATTTTATATTATTGGATTTAAAATTTATAATAGGTTATTCTAAATTTCTGAATTTGAGATTAGTTTCACGTTCAGATGCAATTGGGAAATTCAAATTGCTAGCTTTGAAATCAGTCTTAACTTGAGATGTGATGAACCTTTCGTATGTTAGCAGTCTTCGTGTTTAGTTTCGTTTTTCAATCGACATTATGTTATGAAACACATATTCACTCTCACGAATTATAAACACAAGATAAAATATACACTCTCTTGTCAGAAAGATTTTTCGACCATGTCACAAGATTCATTCTTCTTATTTACCTGCCACGTTAAACCAATGGTTATCCTGGACGTGGTAATCCAGCCTCCTTCCAAACTTTCTGTATAAGATCCGGCAGAAGGCACAGGTCTGCCATCCACAACCCAAGATATCTTGGCAGCTGGATTGCTTGGTCCAGCTATGCAGTTGAGCGTAACGTTGTCACCTCTTTTACCTTCTGTAGGCCCTTTTATTGTCACTTGTGTAGGTGGAACTGGAGAGAGAACATTAAGTTAATGTGTGTAGTGAAACTGGAGAGAACATTAAGTTAATGTAATGTTAAATAGTGATTTAAAAAAACGGTAAATGAACTTCAACGAGGTCTAGTTAAGTGAAGAGTTGAGACTACGGTACATTGGTATGAAAATATTAGTTATCGTTTTCCATGTGAGTTTCTTTAGGTAGATTAAACTGTATTTTCACATATGTACCCACAATTTAAATTTATTTGTAAGCAATACCTAAATTTTATTTCGGATTTTGAAGATTTCACGGGAGAAAAAATCGTTAATGATATGCAAAAATAACTCTACTTGTTTTCCTTCAGTTAATTAAATAGCTTAGATATTGCTACTTCAAAATGTAACATGATTCACATGTTACGGAATTTCTAACTTTTCTGGAATGATCTAACTAAATAAAAATATTTTATTTCAACAACGAGGTTATGTCCTATAAAAACATAATAGAGGTTTTAACTAAGACTATCAACAAATTAGGACATTTTCCGTCATTGCCTAAAGCATTTGTCAGTATTCTCAGCAGTATCGTTTTATAGGGATTTAAGGACTCACAGTAGACTTTTAATCTGACAGTGGCGGCCATTGGCTTTAATGTGACAGTGTTTGATGCCTCGCAGCGATACTCGGCGTTGTTGTCTGATGCGTCGACGTGAAACGTGTATGGATTGGTCGTTTCTCTGCCAGACACGGAGAAGCTTGAGTCAACTTGAGCTTCATTTCGGAACCAGAGTAATTTGGATGGGGGATTCCCCCCTCGAGAAATGCAAGCCAGCGTTAATGTATCACCCACTTGAACGATATCGTCTTCTTGGTAACCTTCGATTTTCGGTGGTTCAGGAGGGTCTGAAAAATGGGGAACATGATGTTAATTTAAAAAGCAAACGTAAATATATTTTGAGTTGATTATAGTCGACACTTTTAAAAATCAAAACAATACAAACAAATACATTTATTTCATTAGGAGGTTATATTACATGCATGTATACATTTGTCTTATAACTGGTTTGCTGACATATCTATATATTGAACTTAGCAGAAGAAGATTTACATCTGACTCGAATTAACAGTATATAACCTACACAAAGTTGTATTATGAAGTCTAGGTAACCATACACTTCATTTGAATCAGGATAAGAGACGATTCGCTTCACCACCTATCCCAATAATAAAAGAAGTATTAACTTTTAATATGACTGGCGGTGTTGTTCTGTATTAAACTCAATGTTATGATTCGCTTCACCATCTACCCTAATAATAAAAAAGTATTAACTTTTGATATGACTGGCGGTATTGTTCTGTATTAACTTTTGATATGACTGGCGGCATTGTTCGGTATTAAACTCAATCTTATGATTCGCTTAACCATCTACCCTAATAATAAAAGAAGTATTAACTTTTGATATGACTGGCGGTATTGTTCGGTATTAAACTCAATGTTATGATTCGCTTCACCATCTACCCTGATAATAAAAGAAGTATTAACTTTTGATATGACTGGCGGTATTGTTCGGTATTAAACTCAATGTTATGATTCGCTTCACCATCTACCCTGATAATAAAAGAAGTATTAACTTTTGATATGACTGGCGGTATTGTTCGGTATTAAACTCAATGTTAT
>NW_013667163.1:188207-194369 GCF_000517525.1 Limulus polyphemus
TATGACTGGCGGTATTGTTCGGTATTAAACTCAATATTTTAAATGTTAGTGACGATAGACTCAACAATAAGAATCATTGTTGAAACTTTTCTGTAAGTTTGTAATTAAAAATCCAGATGGATTGAAAACTTCAAGACTTACAAAGCACTATAACTGTTACAGATGAAAACTTGGGACGTTTTAATCCAGCATGAGTAGCCTTGCACGTATAGGTGACATTATTGTCATCTAGTTTTGGATAGAGCGTTGTTGTACTAGAAACTGTGATGAGGCCATTTTGGAACTCTCTAGTCTTCACCATCACGTTATCTAATTGAAAGAAGACGGTAATAAAATATACGATATATACGTAGAAAGATATTAGCAGCATCTTCTCTGTTTGATTTCTTACTTTATGTGTCGTGTAGTTATTGTTATTGACAAATTATCCTATAGTTTTACTGCTTTAATAAAGTGCAATAAGACATAAAACAAAATGAGGTCGAGAGCTTAATCATTGTGATGTCTTTGTCAGAACAATGTAACTAATAGTATATAAGCAAAACAATACAATATTCATTTACTGATAAAATATATATTTAATAGCTGGATGATCTGGAAAATATCTAAGTGAATCTGTTATTGAAATGAAGGATACAGTTCCTTTTTCCATAGCCCCATACCATGAGTTTCACTGGTTTTATTTTTTCAAATTTTGGATATCCTTATACATTTCCTCCACCTGAGTAGAACCAACCTCGAAAAGGGCAATAATGGTTTACTTAGATAACCAATCAGCTCCTGAAGAAGGAAGGTTAGAACCAACTCGAGAAGGGCAGTAATGGTTTACTTAAATAGCCAATCAGCTCCTGAAGAAGGAAGGTTAGAACAAACCTCTAGAATGGCAATAATGGTTTACTTAAATAGCCAATCAGCTCCTGAAGAGGGAAGGTTAGAACCAACCTCTTGAATGGCAATAATGGTTTACTTAGATAATAAATCATCTCCTGAAAAAGGAAGGTTAGAACCAACTTCGAGAAGAGCAGTAATGGTTTACTTAGATAGCCAATCAGCTCCTGAAGAAGGAATGTTTACTTTCCGAAAGCACTTGGGTTATCAGGTTTCGTGATTCATCTCAATTTTGATGCCACGTGTTTTTATATGCATCATAAATTTAGATAAGTATTTCAAAGTAAAGATAACATCATTACAGAGTAAGTGTAAATGGATGTTAGTAAAGATAACATCATTACAGAGTAAGTATAAATGGATGTTAGTAAAAATGACATCATTACAGAGTAAGTGTAAATGGATGTTAGTAAAAATGACATCATTACAGAGTAAGTGTAAATGGATGTTAGTAAAGATAACATCATTACGGAATATATATAAATATAAGCTTAAACATTCTATTTTGTATTACCTTTCAATTCATTTCCGTTTTTATACCATTTCAACTGCGATTGAGGCTTGCTCATTCGTGCGAAACAAGTCAGCGGAACACGCTCCGCCTCTCGTACCTCTAGGATACTAGCGTTTGAACGATGTTGTATTTCCACTTTCTCTGGTGGTACTATACAATGTAGAGAAAAAAAAAGTCAATGTAAATATATATTTACATAAGAAATGAAAACGTAAAGGAGATCTTTCATTTCTTCGTAAAAAAATAACATATTCCTTTAGGATATTAGAAATGATGACTTTTTTATGTTTACACAAGAAACACGCGATGAGACAAAAAATATTGTAGTTTCAAGAAATGAAACGGATTATAAGTAAGTATTGCAAGAAAGTACATAAAACAATGCCTAGATTTCATATTTAATAAACTTATATAGAACATGGATTTTCAAAGCCCCAAGTTTAGCGTCATCAGCTTTCAACCTCACCGTTGAGCCATTGGGGGAGGGGGCCCCCACCCTCTGAGTTAATATTTCATTGTGCCTTTCACGCAATAAAAGTATGAACGAAGATCGAACAAACTACACAACTTTAACGGTTTTTAAAAGTACCTTTTTCAGTTTGTTTGTGTTTCAAAATTTCAGGCAAAGATATACAATACATAACCGTTTCGAATTTTGAGCTGATTGAGTATAGAGAGGGCAGCTAAGTAACAGCATCCATGGACCACACTTGTTTGCTCGAATAGCGAGATTTAATCATCGCTCTTAAAGCGCACCCACAGCCCCACAAGTGTGGATTGTGTTTCTGTGGCCACGGGAAGCGAACCGTGACTCTTTGAATTTACAGTCCAATCACACTAACAGCTAGGTCATGCCACCACATCTCTTTAGTATGGATTGCTCGCCATGTCATTGATAAGAACGCTGGCTGAAACACGCACTTTAGGTGTGGTTATTCAAACACCTTGGTAAGTATTTTAAACACTAGAATTGTCAATGTGTCATTGGCTTTTTAAGCGCGTTTTTCTAAACAATTTATGCAGTAAGTTGCTTCTGGTTTGTTTGCTTTTTTTAATTTCGCGCAAAGCTACACGAGGGCTGTCTGCGTTAGCCGTCCCTAATTTAGCAGTGTAAGACTAGAGAGAAGGCAGCTAGTCATCACCACCCACCGCCAACTCTTGGGCTACTCTTTTACCAACGAATTGACCGTCACATTATAACGTTCCCACGGGTGAAAGGGCGAGCATGTTTGGTGTGACGGGGATTCGAACCCACGACCCTCGGATTGCGAGTCGAGCGCCCTAACCACCCGGCCATGCCAGGCCAAGTTGCTTCTGGATCCATGACACAAGGTCCCTAATAACATATGACATATACTCACAGTGTAAATAAAAATAACATATTGCAGCTAATCCAATTTAATTAGTCCTGAAGGCTCCTATGTTTTAATAAAGAAAATGAGAGACTTCATTAAATTTTTGGGCGTTTCTATACATTGAGCAGTGTAACAGGTAAATTACTTAATATTAAGCAATCTGTATATTTCGTCAGCAGTTAAAGATATAAAAACGTTGTTAATTTGAGGGTTGACATATATCTTTATTATAGTTCGTATAATTCAGACATATTTTAAAACATGGCAAAAATTAAATATTTCAGTTGGTATTATTTTCCTGTATTTTTGGTTTTGTATACATAAATGTATATTTCACATGGAAATTGAATATTAATTATTATAAAAAGACGTTGCTGTATATAAAATATCATTTTTAAGCAAATACTAAACTAAAATCTACCTAGTACGGTAAGGTTGGCTTTCTCCCATATTCGTCTATTGTTCGGTGCTGGTCCAACCTAAAATGTAAAAAAAAAGAAAATAAAGTTAATTTTGAATGATTTAAATGTTTAAAACAGACTATACTTTTAATGTGGCACAGATTTCGTTGGACTAAAATTTAATAAATAATTAAAACCAACGTTTCATATTTACACAATTTTAAAAACTTTATTGAATCTGTCAACGGCTCCCACTTTACACTGTACATGTACAACGTTTCGACGATCTCAACGTCGTCTTCAGGAGTTATCTGCAAGACACACTAACTTACAAGTATAGATATGACTAAACAAATGTTGTGGAATACTAAAGATAAAATGGCATTTAAGATAACACTGGGATTTACAAAATAGAATGTGAATCTGGGAGTATTTATATTGGTCAAACTAAATGAAATTTAAAATACAGATTACAAGAATATAAAGGTTACGTAAGAAATAATAAAATAGAAAACGTTGCCAAAGCAGAACAGATAAAAACAACACAACACAAAATTTTATAGAAACAAAAAACTTTAATTTTTGTTCAATCTTGTAATATTACAGCTTTAAATGTCAGAGAAGCATAGAACTAATAAAATAAAATATTAAACAGAGGTGAAGGGTCATCAAGTCAAAGCATTGCTATTTGGGGTGATGTAATATAATGGTTGACTAAGAAATTATGTAAATAATATCACGTGACAGGAAAAAAATGTATGAATTAGTGTGTCTTGCAGATAACTCCTGAAGACGACGTAGAGGACGTAGAAACATTGTACAAGTAGAGTGTACTTTTAAAGTGGAAGCCGTTGACAGTTTTAAAAATTGTGTAAATATAAAACGTTCTTTTAATTATTCATTAAATTTTAGATAATACACAAGTACCAATCATTTATATTTCATGAGTCTACTGGATGTATTCAAGGTACTATTACATGCGAGCTGTCCAGCTGAGGCTGCGAATATCTGACTTGGTCTCGGAACAGGTAACTCGTGACTGAAAACCCTAATCGACAGACAGCAGTTATCTACTTTTGTTGTTGATAGTGGTTACCTAGCCCAGATGTCGGAGTGACTTCACCATCGCTTGAAAACAGTTCATTCTGCCTACTCCACTTTAAGACAGCTGTAATCACTTCATAATTTTCCCCGTAGGTGGCCAGCTTTTATAATCCGATGGCTCTTGACATGAAATAAAGTTATAAATGTCTTCTTTGAAGCCTATCTAACCATTATAAACAATCTGAGGTGCGTTGAACTCCGTGATTCACTTCAAAGTTAACTGATTAAAGATTACGTGAAGCTGTTTTATCTGGTACTTGCTGAATAATCAATCATTTGAATTTCATATTACGTGACTGATCATCTGATGCCTGATTTCCATAACATTGAACTGAGCGGGCTAATTGGCATTATTATATTACATTGATTTTCCTTACCACAGGTATAGTATTACAACCTTCAATTGCTTTGTGTAGTTATAATAAAATACATGGTTCAGAATTTTTCTTTGTAGGAAATATAGTTATAACAATTTTAAATATTTTAATAGAACTTAAGACTATAATTTGACAATGATTTCTCTTACGTCTACGAAACCAAATTTCATGAGATACCTGTTTAATAACTGATGGAACCTACCAATTTATCTATCTATCTGTCTGTATATGTCTATTTGCTTTATGTAAATCGCACAAAGTAATCATCTATGAAAACAACAACCATATCATAATAAAATTGTATTTAACTTTTGTATTTAACGTACACTTACTTAAAATATATATTTCCGAATTTAACGTCCAAATATAAAAACTTCAGTTTTAATAATATCTATTCAGGAAAATAAAACGATTTATAAAACTTTCAGCTAAACATACAAATTTTATACTACTTCTAATGACCTCTGTTGACCTCAGTACATTTCGCCATTTTCTAAACGCCTTGACAATTACATATTCTGAAATTGTATCATTTATTTCTTTAGCACGATCCTCAAAGTTGGCAAATGTACCTGGATGTGGGGTTTACACTGTACAAAAGACGAGTCCTTTACAGCCTAAAGTCCAGTGGTGTTAGGTCAGAATATCGCGATTCTCAGGGAAATAGTCATGTAGTCAAGCGATTCTCAGTGTAATAGTCACATAGCCAAGCGATTCTCAGGGAAATAGCCATGTAGCCAAGTGCTTCTCAGGGTAATAGTCATGTAGCCAAGTGCTTTTCAGGGTAATAGTCTTGTAGCCATGCGATTCTCAGAGTAATAGTCATGTAGTCAAGTGATTCTCAGAGTAATAGTCATGTAGCCAAGCGCTTCTCAGGATAATAGTCATATAGCCAAGCGATTCTCAGGGTTATAGTCATGTAGCCAAGCGATTCTCAGAGCAATAGTCATGTAGTCAAGTGATTCTCAGGGTAATAGTCATGTAGTCAAGCGCTTCTCAGGGTTATAGTCATGTAGTCAAGCGATTCTCAGGGTTATAGTCATGTAGTCAAGCGATTCTCAGGGTAATAGTCATGTAGCCAAGCGATTCTCAGGGTTATAGTCATGTAGCCAAGCGATTCTCAGGGTAATAGTCATGTAGTCAAGTGCTTCTCAGGGTAATAGTCATGTAGCCAAGCGATTCTCAGGGTAATAGTCATGTTGCCAAGCGATTCTCAGGGTAATGGTTGTAGTCAAGCGATTCTCAGGGAAATAGTCTTGTAGTCAAGCGATTCTGAGGGTTATAGTCATGTAGCCAAGCGATTCTCAGGGTAATAGTCATGTAGTCAAGTGCTTCTCAGGGTAATAGTCATGTAGCCAAGCGATTCTCAGGGTAAGAGTCATGTTGCCAAGCGATTCTCAGGGTAATGGTTGTAGTCAAGCGTTTCTCAGGGTAATAGTCATGTAGCCAAGCGATTCTCAGGGTAAGAGTCATGTAGTCAAGTGCTTCTCAGGGTAATAGTCATGTAGCCAAGCGATTCTCAG
>NW_013667163.1:195071-195930 GCF_000517525.1 Limulus polyphemus
ACACACACACACACACACACATACAGGGGTTGGACAAAATATTGGAAACACCTAACATTTTGGAATCATAATCTTTGAACATGTTATAAACAATCAAAACTTGACATATTTTAATGTTTTATTGTTTATTATTGTTGCTATTTGATATTTTATTTAAATTAACTGTTTTTTACAGATATCTAAAAAAAATTTGGTTATAACCTTATAAAAATGGCAGACCTCTCTAACTTTCAAAGAGGCCAAATTGTTGGTGCTCGTATGGTAGGTGCTAGTGTAACAGAAACTGCCAGAATGCTTGACGTTTCAAGAGGTACTGTCTCAAAAGTAATGACTGCCTTTGAAAGAGAAGGAAAAACGTCCTCAGCAAAGCACAGGTTTGGCCGAAAGTCGAAGTTGTCTGAGAGAGACCGTCAGGCTCTAAATCGAATTGTTAGAGAGGATCGCAAGACCACGGCTCTTAAAATCACTGCAGACCTCAATGAAAACCTACAGAACCCAGTTTCCACAAAAACTGTTCGTCGGGAGCTGCACAAATCTGGATTCTACGGAAGAGCTGCAATTAGAAAACCTCTGCTCTCAAAGACAAATGTTTCGAAGCGTTTAGAGTGGTGTAGAAACCATCAGAATTTGTCCGTCGAGCAGTGGAAAAATGTGATTTTCTCTGACGAATCATCGTTTACCTTATTTCCGACCTCCGCCCGAGTGTACGTTTGGAGACAGCCGAAAGAAGGCTTTAATCCAGACTGCCTTCTCCCAACCGCAAAACATGGCGGGGTTTCTGTGATGATCTGGGGTGCTATTTCTTGGAAACCCGCCAGGCCAATGATTTCCCTTCATGGAAGAATTAACAGCCGATACT
>NW_013667163.1:196760-197153 GCF_000517525.1 Limulus polyphemus
CTTTAACTTATCACAATCACGTCACGTAATGTGATCTTTAACCTATCACAATCACGTCACGTAATATGAGCTTTAACTTATCAAAATCACGTCACGTAATATGAGCTTTAACCTATCACAATCACGCCACGTAATGTGATCTTTAACCTATCACAATCACGCCACGTAATGTGATCTTTAACCTATCACAATCACGCCACGTAATATGAGCTTTAACTTATCAAAATCACGTCACGTAATATGAGCTTTAACCTATCACTATCACATCAAATAATGTGATCTTTAACTTATCACAATCACGTCACGTAATATGAGCTTTAACCTATCACTATCACGTCACGTAATATGAGCTTTAACCTATCACAATCACGTCACGTAATGCGATCTTTAACC
>NW_013667163.1:197430-206136 GCF_000517525.1 Limulus polyphemus
TGGTACTGAGGGAATGGCCAATTGAATGTATACAGTAGTACTGAGGGAATGGTCAACTGAATGTAGACAGTAATACTGAGGGAATGGTCAACTGAATGTAGACAGTAGAAGCCTGATAAAGGTGGATTAGCAGTAAATGTATGGACTTACAACGAAATATCCGGGGTTCAGTTCCCGGCGGCGAACCGAGCAAAGATAGCTCATTGTGTAGCTTTATGCTAAAACAAACTGATAAAGTCATTAGTTTGAAATTAAGATGATCCGAAAATAAAACTTGTTTTGCGAATATTTCACTCTTCCATCTTGATGTTATCTCAGCCTTTACGACTGCAAAATATGCGACTGTCATTGTGATACGAAATATCAATGGTTTTGGTTATAAGGAAAATAGCATCTGTGTTAAATCATTTCCATCTTCAAAAACCGAATTTTACACAACCGACGAACGGTACATCGCATTCAAGAACGTTTTCTTTTCTGAACAAACGAATAAACAAACGCATATACAATGACATTTCATTGGAGTTGTCACGTTACTAATATTGACATTTCTGACTAGCAACTAAACTTGTTGCAAAGAATTTTAAAAAACGTAGTTAGTGTTTCTATTATACACTGTTCTCAGCTCACTGCATTGTGTTATCGGTTTTACATTTTCTCACCCTGCTCAGTTGCGTTCGTGAGATTGACACAGATAAAGCATTTGGTAGGCTCGTTTGTAGTGATATTTTAACCAATCGATTCAACAGAGGGCCGAGAAGATAATATATAATAGATATGGGTAATTAGACGCGAAATTCGACCAATTCTGTCAAGATCATAAGACGAAAGATACATGTGTTGCTAACTGATTTCGTATTACAGTTTCTGACGTCTCCTCTGATATCAAGCTATTAATTCTTTCACTTTTTGAAAACAACTCCTCCATGATTTTTTTTTCATTTGTCGTTTTAATAAAATCCAAAAAAGGATGACACACATAGAAACTTCTTTCTTAGAAATACTGAGGAAATAAAATGTTGTCCCATACATATACACACATGTGCTTGTAAAAGGAGTAAAACAAGGAATTAATTTTCGGCATATGCTTGTAAAAGGAGTAAAACAAGGAATTAACCTTCGGCATATGCTTGTAAAAGGAGTAAAACAAGAAATTAACCTTCGGCATATGCTTGTAAAAGGAGTAAAACAAGGAATTAACCTTCGGCATATGCTTGTAGAAGGAGTAAAACAAGGAATTAACCTTCGGCGTATGTTTGTAAAAGGAGTAAAACAAGGAATTAACCTTCGGCATATGTTTGTAAAAGGAGTAAAACAAGGAATTAACCTTCGGATCTACAGCACAAACAAAAAAAAAGACATCTTAGATGTTAAGAAATACAATAATTCTCGATCCCACATTCCCCCTATTTTTTAAAGTGCTACATAAGAAAATTTTATGACCCATTGTTACAATTCCCTTTCTTCATAATACAGAAACATTTAACAAACATCAAAGTTCAGTAGAGCCAGCAAGGACATAGAACCGCTTTCTGATGTCCATTTGTTTTTAGAAATGAACCTAACATCAAACAGAAAACAACAAAATGGTCTGATGGGATTGTCTAGCAGGAGGTTATTAATCACAGTCGTTAAACAGAGACTGACAAAAATAACTTACTGAAAAAGATGAACCTTATCGAGCCATTTGTGCTAGTTTCTCAAGTGTTTGCTCATATCTGGAACGAAGAGGCGAAGAGTCGTTTCAGGCTCGTCACAAAGAAGCTAATTACCCGAGGCCATATCTTCTGTGTTGTGATAAAAAGGCTTTATACCATCTGTTTTTGATGGTGACGTTGATTGGACTACCAACAGGTCGTTGACTGTCTAGTAAAAATTGTTGTGAGGTACGAATAAGCTAGTAGTTGTTCGTCTACTTTGATCTAGTGGAGTTAAACCAGTGAAAGCAAGTGGAATTAAAACAGTGGAAGCAAGTGGAGTTAAACCAGTGGAAGCAAGTGAAGTCAAATCAGTGGAAGCAAGTGGGGTGAAAACAGTGAAAGTAAGTGGGGTGAAAACAGTGAAAGTAAGTGGAGTTAAACCAGTGGAAGCAAGTGGAGTTAAGCCAGTAGAAGCAAGAGGAGTTAAACCAGTGGAAGCAAGATTATGTGGCTCTCAGCTCTTTCTTCCGCCTCTGTAATGATATCAATGCACTGTTTGATGATGAAGGGGTTGTTTTTACTTTAATATGCAGTGTTTGGTGATGAAAGGGTTGTTTTTACTTGAATACGCACTGCTTGATGATGAAGGGGTTGTTTTTACTTGAATATGCACTGTTTGATGTTGAAGGGATTGTTTTTACTTGAATATGCACTGTTTGATGACGAAAGGTTTGTTTTTACATGCATTGTTTGATGATGATGAAGGAGTTGATTTTACTTGAATATGCTCTGTTTGGTGAAGAAGGGTAGTATCAATGCACTGTTTGATGATGAAGGGGTTGTTTTTACTTGAATATGCACTGCTTGATGATGAAGGGGTTGTTTTTACTTGAATATGCACTGTTTGATGTTGAAGGGATTGTTTTTACTTGAATATGCACTGTTCGATGACGAAAGGTTTGTTTTTACTTGAACATGCATTGTTTGATGATGATGAAGGAGTTGATTTTACTTGAATATGAACTGTTTGGTGATGAAGGGTTGATTTTACTTGAATATGCCCTGTTTGGTGAAGAAGGGTAGTATCAATGCACTGTTTGATGATGAAGGGGTTGTTTTTACTTGAAGAAAGGGTTTTTTTACTTGAATATCGAGCAAACTATTGAACTATTACACCTCTTCAAGGGTTATCATAACTGTAAAGGTGTTTAGTGTAGGAACGTCAGGATACCAGCGTTTTAAGTGATGGAAAATATAAGGTTTATAACGTATCAAATAAAAGCACGTGGATAACATGTTACACGTAAGGAGAACACTAGATGACAAATGTTTAAGGTATGACATAGCAAATACAATTCAATATGTAAAATCTGGACATAATTGAGTGTTTGTATTTATTTGTGTATTATGTTTTATACAAGTTTGTCTCCTCTACTCATTTAGACATTTAATAAAGAAAAGGAAAGCCGTCTTCAGAAAAAGGTATTTTGTGTTCTTCCCGTCAAAAGTTCAATGTACTCATGACCAGATAACCTATCACAATCACGTCATGTAATATGAGCTTTAACCTATCACAATCACGTCACGTAATGTGATCTTTAACCTATCACAATCACGTCACGAGGTTAAAGATCACATTAATCACAATCACGTCACGTAATGATGACTTTAACCTATCACAATCACGTCACGTAATATGAGCTTTAACCTATCACAATCACGTCATGTTAAAAGAGCTTTAACCTATCACAATCACGCCACGTAATGTGATCTTTAACCTATCACAATCACGCCACGTAATATGAGCTTTAACCTATCACAATCACGTCACATAATGCGATCTTTAACCTATCACAATCACATCAAATAATGTGATCTTTAACCTATCACTATCACGTATCGTAATGTGATCTTTAACCTATCACAATCACGTCACGTAATGTGATCTTTAACCTATCACAATCACGTCATGTAATATGAGCTTTAACCTATCACTATCACGTCACGTAATGCGATTTTTAACCTATCACAATCACGTCACGTAATGTGATCTTTAACCTATCACTATCACGTCACGTAATATGAGCTTTAACCTATCACTATCACGTATCGTAATGTGATCTTTAACCTATCACAATCACGTCACGTAATGTGATCTTTAACCTATCACAATCACGTCACGTAATGTGGGATTTGAAAACCCGATAAATTTGTTGAGTGAGGTATTGAAACGCATACTTTTAAATCCCCCAAACGAACTTGTTTCCATACCGTAAGTAGACTACACATATTTTATTTTATATTTTTGCTTGTTACAATACTCAGTATAAGTAACAGTTTGGTCAGGTCACTCGTATAGTAAACTCCAGCAATGATTTGTGGGATTAATTGCAATATTAACGGCATTTAAAAAAAAAGAAAGGTTGTGTGATTCATATTATTTGTGCATAAATAGTTCAAAAATATGTTTAAAACTCTGATTGGGTCTATACGAAACTCCATCTTTAATCAATTTTAAACACGTTTCTGGGTCTATACGGAATCCCCATCGTCAGAAACGTGTTTAAAATTGATTGGGTCTATACGAAACTCCATCTTTAGAAACGTGTTTAAAATTGATTGGGTCTATACGGAATCCCCATCGTCAGAAACGTGTTTAAAATTGATTGGGTCTATACGAAACTCCATCCCTAGAAACGTGTTTAAAATTGATTGGGTTTATACAGAACCCCATCGTCAGAAACGTGTTTAAAATTGATTGGGTTTATACAGAACCCCATCGATAGTTTTTGGGTTTAACAAAGTGTATTCAATTTTCCAGCAATAAAACATTTTCTAGCGGCGGATGAGCAGCTCATAAACGGTTCCGAGCTGTTGTTTTTTGTTTAGTTTTGTTTTCCAAGTACAAACTTTTACCTAATATCTCCGTCATCTCTTGACCTATTTGAGATCTAATTACAGTTTTCGACTCAGGAGGTCAAACCCTTTCGATTGATGTATTTGACCACGATCAAGGTTTCATAGATTAATCTATTCTAATTCTGCTTAAAATAATTTCAATTTGAGGGTAGGTTCGTAGAGATCCTGATGAGTGACAAAATCGAGTCGAGTATACGCGCGCCCCACTTTTGGTGATGCTGGCGCACAAAAAATGTAGCTAATAAAAAGGGAAACAAAGGTGTCATAGATTAACTTACCCTAGTCCTGCCTAAAATAATTTCAGGTGCCGCTGCTACTGAGGATTCCCTCTTGTTTTTAATTGTAAGTTATCGATTCATGCTTGCTTATCATACATGGGAGAACGCCGTTTTCTCAAGCGAATGACCTGTGTTGTACTCACCACGCTGTTGATGACAACAGCACAGATAATAAAACGTCCTCGAAGGGTTTATTCTTGTAAAAATTTTAACTATTTGACGTTTTTTTATTTTAACAGAATATTCTTCTCAATGAATTGTTGGAGTCATCTCTAAAACGATAACTTGATAATTCTGTTATCTATAGAGAATTTAAAGATATTAGTTCAAATATTATTAATTATCCTCAGAAATCACAGACATCTTAATCCAGACACAGCGTAGACAGGTAGCCCACTGCGCAGCTTTGCGCGAGAAAACAAAACACTAAAACATTAATTAGAATATGAACGATACCATCTCCTGGAGAGTCAGCGATAACTTTAAGCACTTAAAACGTTAAGATCCGACTTTTGATTCCTCTCGGTGGGAAGAGTACAAATAGCATATTGTGTAGCTTTGTGCTGACACAAACAAACAAAACAAGTTTATACGTCTATATCCATACGCCTATACGTTGCCTAACTCTTAACAAGGCCCGGCATGACCAGGTGGTTAGGGCGCTCGACTCGCAATCTGCAGGTCGCGGGCTCGAATCCCCG
Source organism: Limulus polyphemus (assembly GCF_000517525.1). Lineage (NCBI taxonomy): Eukaryota > Metazoa > Arthropoda > Merostomata > Xiphosura > Limulidae > Limulus > Limulus polyphemus. The sequence goes on from NW_013667163.1 coordinate 202,969, forward strand.
TCACACCAAAATATGTTCATCCGGTGTCCGGATTAGAACGCCAGTCCTACACGTATCCGAGAAACACCATACGAAACTACTCTTAACTAGAACTTTTACTAAGCCATTTAGCTCGTAAAGATACCATATAGTTTCTAGTTAGTAACCTTTTGGTATGAAAACTCTAGCTTATCTCGTAAAGATACCACATAGTTTCTAGTTAGTAACCTTTTGCTGTGAAAACTCTAGCTTATCTCGTAAAGATACCATATAGTTTCTAGTTAGCAACCTTTTGCTGTGAAAACTCTAGCTTATCTCGCAAAGATACCATATATTTCTAGTTAGTAACCTTTTGGTGTGAAAACTCTAGCTTATCTCGTAAAGATACCATATAGTTTCTAGTTAGTAACCTTTTGGTATGAAAACTCTAGCTTATCTCGTAAAGATACCATATAGTTTCTAGTTAGTAACCTTTTGGTATGAAAACTCTAGCTTATCTCGTAAAGATACCATATAGTTTCTAGTTAGTAACCTTTTGCTGTGAAAACTCTAGCTTATCTCGTAAAGATACCATATAGTTTCTAGTTAGGAACCTCTTGGTGTGAAAACTCTAACATCCTCTTAATAATCGCATTTTAAAATAGTGCACCTATTGATAAACTAGATAACGTTTCCTTTTATGACACAATTACAACTAGCAATTTTAAGTATCAGACTTAAAATTTATTTGTGTTTTGTAGCGAAACGTTCGAAATAAGAAAGCAGTTGTTCACCGTTGCGAAATATTTATCTAAATTCGTACATTTAAAAATGTCCTTGTCTTTTTTGAAACGTGAATTAGATTGTAATATATGATAATATAATAATATATTGAAATAAATATAATAATACTGTCGTATGTTCATGTAACTACTTCGCAGGGTGTGGATGGATCTTCATCAAAATTGGTATGAACGTTCATCAGATCCATGGAGTGAGAGATACATACAAAGTTTCAGGTTTGTATTTTGCTTTATGCGATTTTTGTGGGTGTTTTTGCGTTATTTACCACTACTTCGCCCTCTGTTGATGGACCTTCACCAAAGTTGGCATGAAGGTTTGTTGGGTCCAAACGGAGATAAAAGCAAAGTTGAAGTTTCACATTTTGTGTTTTGCAGTTTGTATGGGCTTTTTTCCATTTTTTACGATTACATAAAAAGGGAAGCAACTTTTCATGTCTTAAGATAACCTTTCATTAATCATAACCATGAAACGGCTACTCTGGCTAGTTATAAATAATGCAGCATTTTTTTTTTTTCATGGCTGAACTACTAGTTGGAAACGACTGTTTCACTCTAATTGTATAAATACTGTTGAAGGTAAAATATACAGAAATTCAGGAAGATATACAAAATACAAACAAAATACAGAAAGTTCTATACTTAGTCATGACAGACAACACTGAGCATTGGCAATGAAAAACTCTTTTCAATGTTTCAGTAATACGAGAAAACTCAATTAAATGATGCATTACCGTTAACTGCAGGATAGATCAATCAGATCAGTGCAGCTAAACATTAGCGATAAAACGACACCGTCAGAGTTTCAATCATACTACGTAAATACAAGGAACAACAAATGTCTGTCAGAGTTTCAATCATACTACATAAATACGAGGAACAACAAATGTCTGTCAGAGTTTCAATCATACTACATAAATACAAGGAACAATACATGTCCGTCAGTGTTTCAATCATACTACATAAATACAAGGAACAATACATGTCCGTCAGTGTTTCAATCATACTACATAAATACAAGGAACAATACATGTCCGTCAGTGTTTCAATCATACTACATAAATACAAGGAACAATACATGTCCGACAGAGAACCAGTCATACTACATAAATACAAGAAACAATGCATGTCCGTCAAATAATCAATCATACTACATAAATGCAAGGAGCAATAAATATCCGTCAGAGAATCAGTCATACTACATAAATGCAAGGAGCAATAAATATCCGTCAGAGAATCAGTCATACTACATAAATACAAGGAGCAATAAATGTCCGTCAGAGATTCAGTCATACTACATAAATACAAGGAACAATACATGTCCGTCAGAGATTCAGTCATACTACATAAATACGAGGAACAATACATGTCCGTCAGAGAATCAGTCATACTAAATAAATACAAGGAACAATACATGTCCGTCAAAGATTCAGTCATACTAAATAAATACAAGGAGCAATACATGTCCGTCAAATAATCAATCATACTACATAAATACAAGGAACAACAAATGTCTGTCAGAGAATCAGTCATACTACATAAATACGAGGAGCAATAAATGTCCGTCAGAGATTCAGTCATACTACATAAATACAAGGAGCAATAAATGTCCATCAAAGAATCAATCATACTACATAGATACAAGGAACAATACATGTCCGTCAGAGTTTTAATTGTACTAGATAAGTAAAAACAACATTAAATGTTGTCAGAGTTTTAATATTAGAGACGATACAACTCCGTCAGCTTCAATAATGCTATATAATACTAAGGATGATAGAGATTCGTCAGTTTCACTATTAATATTAGACACAATACATATTCGTCAGAGTTTCAACGTTAGATAAGTTACATACTAAGGATGATAGAGATTCGTCAGATTTGGTGGTACACTATTAATATTAGACACAATACATATCCGCCAGAGTTTCAACGTTAGAGAAGTTACAGGTCAGCTTTACAAGTGCTACGTAAACCGTAAGACGATAAAGATTCATCAGTTTCAATAACGTTTATAAATATTAGGAACAACAGAGATCTGTTAATTTCAATAACACTATATTAGGAACAACACAGTTTTAGTAATGCCATCCAAGTATTAAGGACGATACAGGTACGCCAGTTTCAACAATACTACATAAATTGTAGGGGCTTTATAGGACCTACTTACTCAGCAGCAAGAAAAAAAGGTTTTGAAGTATTGGTCAATACTTTGAGTACCATCGAAGTGAAGCATGGGATACATATTAGTTAAGTCACTTTGAAATAATTAAACACTTACCAATACAAGCTAAATATTACAGTTCCGAGCTGTATCATCTCTTAGCAACCTATCCAATAAGATTATATACACTGAGTGGTCACAAGTAAATAGACACCTAATTTTTCGTCATTTAACTGATTTGTGCTA
>NW_013667163.1:207058-208463 GCF_000517525.1 Limulus polyphemus
GCACCGTGTCACACTGCTAGAAACACCCAAAAGTGGCAGGAAGAAAATGGTATCCAGAAGTTGCCCTGGCCGAGCCAATCTCCTGACATGAACCCCATCGAAAACCTCTGGGTCATACTCGACTGTCAAGTCAAGAAATAACAAAAAAAACTTCGAAGAGCGATCTACTCCAAGCTTTGAAGCAAGAGTGGGCGAAAATCCCATAATCTAAAATTGACGAGATGATTCTCACGATGCCCCAAAGGATCAACGAACTCCACGAAGCGAAAAGAAGATCTACTAGATATTAGTTAAATTATAAATATATCAATTCATGTGAATATGACAGAAAAAATTCATTTTTTCTGAAAACGTAGTGTCTATTTACTTGTGACCATGCTGTGTATGTTTATACTCTCAGATCAATGTCAAAACTAAAATGTCCTTAAATGTCCTTCAGAGGAAATATCAAATGATCTGGTTTAGGTGGTATGCGCAGTGTGCTGGTGAAATATACACGCACACTTACGTTTTACGTTTTAATTAGACATTGAGATATGTGCATGATTAACTTTGAATCAATGAGACGATCGATTGTGGATTACTAGATTACTATTGTTTATTTACTTTCAAACTATAGAACTAATAAACCAACTCATGATACCAAATACTGTTTTAGTTTGAATACCTTTGCATTTATATATATATATATGTATAATGCACACTGTATATATTGCACGCCGTATTTGCTTCTAAATGAAATATATTATAAACTCTGCTTCAAATAAAACTAATACTTTACAGATTTACATGTTGCGCGAAAAATGAGCAACTTTAATCTAATTACAAATTCTTTGGTAAAAAACGAATTTCTTAATACCCTACAGAGACATCAGTTATATATATAATTATAGGATTGTTTCTTTATCTAACAGCAGAGGGAGACGGTGCTCATTCTCAAACATGATCCAGTTATTAAGGAAGCAACTCAATACTCTCGATTAGTCACAAATTAAAACACTCATTTATTTTTTGAAACATAATGAATGGAATTAACAGTCTGCTTTCAGGCTTGATAAAATTATTTTAAAACAGATTAATGAATTTTATTCACAGGCAATTCCTTCGGCATAAAATTAGGTAGTGACCGTGGGATAGTCCATAATTAAATCATGTCTTGAGTAGTAGGAGTGAAATGGATTAAACTTTATCTTATTTATAGTAATGGACATTATACACATATAGTTAAATCAAGTCTTTAATAGCACGTATAAAATGGATTGAACTATATCTTATTTATAGTAATGGACATTATACACATATAGTTAAATCAAGTCTTTAATAGCACGTATAAAATGGATTGAACTATATCTTATTTATAGTAATGGACATTATACACATATAGTTAAATCAAGTCTTTAATAGC
>NW_013667163.1:209050-210424 GCF_000517525.1 Limulus polyphemus
TATAGCTAAATCCTTTAATAGCAGGTATGAAATGGATTGAACTATATCTTATTTATAGTAATGGACATTATACACATATAGCTAAATCCTTTAATAGCAGGTATGAAATGGATTGAACTATATCTTATTTATAGTAATGGACATTATACACATATAGCTAAATCGTCCTTTAATAGCAGGTATGAAATGGATTGAACTATATCTTATTTATAGTAATGGACGTTATACACATTCAGTTAATTATTTTAATAGCAGGTATGAAATGGATTGAACTATATCTTATTTATAGTAATGGACATTATACACATATCAGTTAAATCCTTTAATAGCAGGTATGAAATGGATCGAACTATATCTTATTTATAGTAATGGACATTATACACATATAGCTAAATCAAGTCTTTAATAGCACGTATAAAATGGATTGAACTATATCTTATTTATAGTAATGGACATTATACACATATAGCTAAATCATGTCTGTAATAGCACATATAAAATGGATTTGACTCTAGCTCCCTTTGACACAAACTTCGTTATCGAATAACTTAAAATTAGTTTCATAATCTTAGTTGACTCAGTTTTTCATGACATAACTCACTCACTACCCGGTGCCCCAAAAATACACTCCTAATTTTGGGACTGTAACAGAGCTATAACAGTGACAGTGAAATCCCACTATTCAACGAAACAAGACTAGTTCAAAAGCTTGCAGTTCCATATTAGGGACGGATATTCGCAGATAGCCCTGGTGTAGTTTTGTGTAAAATTCGGAAACAAACAAACAAATAGAACGTTTCTTGACTGATATCCAATGCTTAACGTCAAACGAACCTATTGTGTGAACATTGCGTTTCTGCCCCATTTGTTCGTCTTTATCATTGCCCATATAATTTTTTTAATGTTTAATAATGCTCATTGTTGGTTAAGGTTATATGAATGTGCCACGTCATAAACATTACTTTATTCTCGAAGCAAAAATTACTTTCGCTGTTTGTAATTTTTCAGATACAAGAGTGTGAAACAGAAGGACATTTATAAAAGATTTAGTTTGTATTATCTATGACGTAAAATCATAGATATAATTAACTAAGTTATACCGTGGAACAATGAAACTAAATATAACAGGTAAAATCATAGATATAATTAACTAAGTTATACCGTAGAACAATGAAACTAAATATAACAGGTAAAATCATAGATATAATTAACTAAGTTATACCGTAGAACAATGAAACTAAATATAACAGGTAAAATCATAGATATAATTAACTAAGTTATACCGTAGAACAATGAAACTAAATATAACAGGTAAAATCATAGATATAATTAACTAAGTTATACCGTAGAACAATGAAACTAAATATAACAGGT
>NW_013667163.1:211424-214539 GCF_000517525.1 Limulus polyphemus
ACAGGTAAAATCATAGATATAATTAACTAAGTTATACCGTAGAACAATGAAACTAAATATAACAGGTAAAATCATAGATATAATTAACTAAGTTATACCGTGGAACAATGAAACTAAATATAACAGATAAAATCATAGATATAATTAACTAAGTTATACCGTAGAACAATGAAACTAAATATAACAGGTTATCACAGCATAAATTACCCTTATACTCTTATTGAACAGAGCAAAAGGTTTAAATGCGCAGAAGAGCTTGACAGAAGTACTCTTCGGGGACGCGAATTTTCTGGAAAAAAAAAATATATATATATATAAAATATCCGAATCTCAGTATCTAAATCCGCCCAGAAAGGACTGAGTTTATGAGCCCTTGATCCATGTTGGGGTCCCAACCATCAACAGTCACTCTTTTTCCAAGCTCATGGTGGGCATGGCAGCGACTCAATCAAACTACGAGTCTTTATACTGTATATATAATACAAGAGGAACATAAAAAAATATTAATCTAGTGTTTTACATAGACAGTTTGACAGTCAAGAGACCATCTTTACGAGCACTTTCGATACTACTGAGTTACAATGGGGGAAAAATACCAATGACCTACATGAAGTATAATTATTGATTGCTTTCGGACTTAAACAAATAAGTATAGTTTGCAGACATTCTCGTTCAGAAAACACTAATATACCGTAGGGATAAAGTTCTGTATATAAACAACGTGATTCGTGCGAATAATGAAAACCATAAAAAGCAAATGGAGATGATTTGGTCTGGGTGCTAAATTACTGTCTACTTCAAAATCATCTGAGAATGTCCCAGTCTGGGTGCTAAATTACTGTCTACTTCAAAATCATTTAAGAATGTCCCAGTCTGGGTGCTAAATTAATTTTTGTTAACTATAAAATTATTTAATAATGTATTAGGGTGTGTGTTTTATGCAAAGCCACATCGGGCTATCTGCTGTGTCCATCGAGGTGAATCGAACCCATGATTTTAGAGTTGTAAAACCGTAGACTTACCACTGTCCTACTGGGGTCAATAATGTATTAGTCTGGGTGCTAAATAAATTATTGTTTACTTCAAAATCATTTAATAATGTGCTAGTCTGGGTGCTAAATAAATTATTGTTTACTTCAAAATCACTTAATAATGTGCCAGTTTGGGTCTAAATAAATAGTTTTTCGAAACAAAATTATTTAATCATTTTTTTGTATGGGTGCAAATGTTTTTGTTTATTTATTTGCTTGTAATTAAGCACAAAGCTACACAAAGGGCTATCTGTGCTCTGGCTATCACGAGTATCAAAACCCGGTTTCTAGCGTTCTAAGTCCGCAAACAAACCGCTGTGCCACTGGGCGGCGGGTGCTAAATAGTTATTGTTTACTTCAAAATCATTTAGAAATGTACCAGTTTGGGTACTAAATAAATTACTTTTTACTTCAAAAGTATGTAATAATGTACTAGTCTGGGTGCAAAATAAATTATTATTTACTTCAAAATCATTTGCTAATGTGTCAGTTTGGTGCTAAATACATTATTGTTTACTTCAAAACACTTAAAGAAATATCTTTAACGACCTGGAGTTTGTTGTCATTGTATACACGTTTGTGATTTTAATTAGGTTGTGAAGTTATATTTATTTAGCAATTTTTTTATTGGTGTAATAGAACATTTAATTAATCTAGTAATTTGATAAGGTGCTTTAGTAACTTAGAGGTGGACTATTTCAGTAAGCAGGATTTAAAGCAGTTATACACTGTTTTAAGCCTTTTTTTTTGTACACGAGTCGTGACTTATCTGCTTACTTCTTTGTATGCAATAAATATACAGCTAATTTAGCTAAACGATTCATTGGATCATGAACATATTTGTCGTATATAACTTGAATCAAATCCCCCCCCCCCTAAAATAGACTGGGAAAATAATTTAAAAAAAAGTAGCACTGGTAATGACGTAGACATAGACCAAAAGAAGTGATTGATTATTGTGTAAAACTCTCACGTGCGTGAAGTCAGGCACATAGCGAGCTTTATAGAGGGCTCTTTTTTTTATCCTTGTAAAATCACTCTCTGTATAAAACTTTCGTGGAATTACTTTTTTCTTGTTTTCAAACTCCAAACGGAATAAAACCTAAGTATAAATATTACACAAGAGGGAAAGAAAATATATGAAAATCAAGAAAACGTTTCAAAATGTATTACATTAATTTTGGTTATCCTGGTGGCCTTATGAAACGAAGGAAAAAGAAACATTATACCTCTGGTGGCCAGTTGTAGAACTTAATAAAAATAAATTCATACTACTTTATTGTCTTTCAGTGGGTCGGCGGCTAGTTTTCGGACATAATATGCTAAAATCTGGGGTTCAATTCCAGATGTAGCATTGAGTAGCTTTTCGTTAAAAATACAATGTTATATTTTACAAAAAAAGTATAAAAAATTGAAATTTGTTTGTTTTAGAGCGTAGTTACATTGGGCTATCTGCTGTGTCTACCGTGCGGAATCGAACCCCTTATTTTAGAGTTATAATTCCGTAAACTTACCGCTGTCCCACTGGCGGAAATTACTGTAAGAAAAGTACAATTTAATATTTTTTCTATTAAGTGGTTTATTGAAGCTGAAATAATGAGTGTTTTCTTAAACTTTAACTCAATTCAACCACGCGTTGCAACATTGAAATTATTTAGACATTTTCTTAAATCCATTTGTTCTTTTTTCCCAATACATACCATGTTATGTAATAACTTGAAATTGAAAATGTTCCTACGAAAGCACTCGTCTTGATAAAGTAGTTGCTCTTAATATATTGAAAAAATATTTAAAAACTCTTCCCGAACACACTGTTCGCTGGAACGAGAGTCATAGTTGCCGAAAACGAAACCAGAACACACTTTTTATGTTTATTGTATTGTATAGCTTAACTTAGGATAGCATATGTTGAGGACAGGTAATTTTCAAACACGATGTATTTTAATCATATTTTCTGAGACTTTAATTTCGAGTTTCTCCACGTCAGCAAACAAGGAACTGATAAGATCTAGACGTAAGAGGCTTTCACAGAGCAAAACTATTATATAAGCCTTATCGACCATTATGTGTGTGTGTGTGTGTGT
>NW_013667163.1:215520-218674 GCF_000517525.1 Limulus polyphemus
TGGTGAGCAGAGCACAGATAGCCCATTGTGTAGCTTTGTGCTTAATTAAAAAACAAACAAACTCTTGAAACTCTATTAACGTTTTTAGAGGTATGGTAAATGTTGATTCGTAAGGAGCACAGATCTGTTGACCAGCGTCTTTTTCTCATTTAACAAATAATCTCTTGAAGTTGACAAAGTCTCTCACTTTCTCTATAAGCTATAAAACTTATGTTAAGCTGATTCTAAATCAACTTTTAATGCCACTACTTCTAATTGATATTATGATATATCAATATTCATTTGTTAAGCAATTAATGAAAAACAAACTCAATGATAATAATTATCAAGTTTGTTATTTCGTTGGATTCACGTAGATGGCGGGACGGCCCGTATGTGTGTGTTATTCGCCGGCATTAAGGATGTAACGTGGGGAAGGGATGGTGTGTATGTGTGTTATTCGCCGGCATCAACACTGTAACATGGGGAAGGGACGGTGTGTATGTGTGTTATTCGCCGGCATTAACACTGTAACATGGGGAAGAGACGACGTGTTTGTGTGTTATTCGCCGGCATCAACACTGTAACATGGGGAAGGGACGGTGTGTATGTGTGTTATTCGCCGGCACTAAGGCTGTAATATGGGGAAGGGACGGTGTGTATGTGTGTTATTCGCCGGCATCAAGACTGTAGCATGAGAAGACACTGAAACGTTTGTCATACGTGTAAAAACGACAAAAAGAATGAAGTAATGGGTTTCAAAATTCCCCTGAGGCATATTCCCCCCAAAACGCTTAAAGTTTCGTGGTAATCATGGGTTAAGAAATCGAGAGAATGATTCCATGGGCTAACAAACAGACATCAGTCACAAGTATATGGTGAGAATGTTTCCATGGGCTAACAAACAGACATCAGTCACAAGTATATGGTGAGAATGTTTCCATGGGCTAACAAACAGACATCAGTCACAAGTATATGGTGAGAATGTTTCCATGGGCTAACAAACAGACATCAGTCACAAGTATATGGTGAGAATGTTTCCATGGGCTAACAAACAGACATCAGTCACAAGTATATGGTGAGAATGTTTCCATGGGCTAACAAACAGACATCAGTCACAAGTATATGGTTAAGAACGTAAATTTTGGGTGTAAAAAAGGCATATTTAATAAATATGATTTAACTTCTCAAATCTGAACAAACATATATATGTGTGTGTGTGTAACATATCTATTCTGTTATACGTTCTCATCACTAACATTAATAAGAAAACATTAAATGTCTTATTAATAATGAGGTTATTTTGTTAAATACTTTTAATTCCAAACATGAAAGGTGGTTGTTATTGATTAGCTATCTTCGTTCTTATAATCAAGGATTACTATGCGCGAAGTTCGGAACCAAACAAAAAAACTTGAATAAAGATAAATTCAGTTCTCTACTTGGAAAATGTTTGCTACGAATTGAATGTTGACAAACTATTTAAAGCGTTTCTGAAAAATTCCTTTCACGTTGATCACAACTGAAGCTCCATAACTCTGGTGCCAAGACAGTAGTTTAAAAGTGTTAGCCCTATTCGTTTTTCAAGGGAATTACAGAACCACAGCCTACTGCTCTTTATTCAAACGGTCAGATATGACCAAGGGTTTAGCGGAAGGTCTAAGGTTCGGACCGCGAATATGTCCTTGCGCATGCTCTGCACTTTCAGTTGTGGATGTGTTATAGCTGTGACAGTTTTTTGTTATTCGGTTAATAGTAGCCGCGTAGGCGGCGAGTACTTTACACTGATTCCCCTCAACCTAGTCTGTAGTTCTAAATTAGGAATCGATATATATTTGAATTTTAGGGTTGTCCGACCTGGTCCTATAAGATGTCGTACAAGTTGAAAATGTTAAGTATCTTATTCACGCATAATTACAATCTTACTCAATTGTTTGATGATTTTTATACATCTTTGAAATATTATCATAACGTACATAATGTAATTCGTCTTTATGATATTTAAGTTAGCCTTTTTTAACACGCTAAAAATATATTTTATTTTAATAGATGTTTTGAAACACTTCTTTGAACCTGTGAAAGCTTGTTTACATGTCTCATGTATGAGGTTAACCTTACAACAACATAATCCCCAAGTATGATCACTGCTGGTATTTGTTGTGTAGAAATAACCAATGACATCAATAATATAGTCCCCAAGTACGATCACTGCTGGTATTTGTTGTGTAGAAATAACCAATAACATCAATAATATAGTCCCCAAGTACGATCACCGCTGGTAATTTGTTGCGTAGAGATAACCGATAACTTCAACAATATAGTCAGTCACCGAGTACGATTACTGCTGGCATTTGTTGCGTAGATATAACAAATAACTTCAACAATATAGTCCCCCGAGTAAGATCACTACTGGTGATTTGTCGCGTAGAAAGAGCCTATAACGTTAAAAGTAATTGTCGCACTGACACAAGATTCTTATCGCGTCATTATAATAATATGATTAAGCATCAAGAATTAGCAGCGTCTACCCGCTTGCGTAAACACGAACCATACTTATTTTGGCAACGTGATAAATCACTTTGTGTAATGGATATTCTATTGTTTAGTGTAAAATACAGTAAAATCATTATACAACCATGATGATAAGGTTGTCTTTCCACTCTTCCTTAGAGGTAACGTGAAACCGGGCATATTGTATTATATTATGTTTCGTGTGTTGTTTGAATCTCACTGCATTGTATTCTTGCGCCGAATTAGCTTGGCTATATCCGGACTATTAGAACATCACGAAGTGTTACACCGCCATGCGTATCTTGGTAATAAAATGTAATTCTTGCCAGCCTTAAATGCCTTTTCTTGAGTGTGGTAAAGCAGTAAAAGCATCATTATCACTAGTCCGTAATGTTCTCGTCAATTCATAAAAATAAAACATAAATAAAAACTGACGATAAAAAAGAATGAATGGCACGTGCTGCTTAACAGACGAGCAGCAGTGCATTTCAATAGAACGTAAGGCACGAGAGTTTTCTGTTTGTTTTGGCGACGGATAGAGTTCTAAGGGTATTGGCATGACGCTGTGAAGGTTCTGTTGGCATGACGCTGTGAAGGTTCTGTTGGCATGATGTTGTGAAGGTTCTGTTGGCATGATGTTGTGAAGGTTCTGTTGGCATGATAC
>NW_013667163.1:219674-227801 GCF_000517525.1 Limulus polyphemus
ATATTTTTCATTATATTTACTGAAAACTTGAGGTCAGTGTGAAATTTTCAACTCTCCAAAAATGTTATAGCTAGCAAAAATACTTAATTTAAGATATAAAACTGAGACGTAAGTATTCCGGATCCAGATGCTTACATCAAAACAGCGTTACATGTAACTAATGCTTATATCAAAACAGCGTTACATGTAACTAATGCTTATATCAAAACAGCGTTACATGTAACTAATGCTTATATATCAAAACAGTGTTACATGCACCTAATGAGTATATCAAAACAGTGTTATACGTAACTAATGAGTATATCAAAACAACGTTACATGCAACTAATGCTTATATCAAAACAGTGTTACATGTAACTAATGCTTACATCAAAACAGTGTTACATGTAACTAATGAGTATATCAAACAGCGTTACATGCAACTAATGAGTATATCAAATCAGCGTTACATGCAACTAATGAGTATATCAAATCAGCGTTACATGCAACTAATGAGTATATCAAATCAGCGTTACATGCAACTAATGAGTATATCAAATCAGCGTTACATGCAACTAATGAGTATATCAAAACAGAGTTACATGTAACTAATGAGTATATCAAAACAGTGTTACATGTAACTAATGCTTATACTAAAACAGTGTTACATGTAACTAATATTTATATCAAAACAGTGTTACATGTAACTAATGCTTATATCAAAACAGTGTTACACGTAACTAATGCTTATATCAAAACAGTGTTACACGTAACTAATGCTTATATCAAAACAGTGTTACACGTAACTAATGCTTATATCGAAACAGTGTTACACGTAACTAATGCTTATATCGAAACAGTGTTACACGTAACTAATGCTTATATCGAAACAGTGTTACACGTAACTAATGCTTATATCGAAACAGTGTTACACGTAACTAATGCTTATATCGAAACAGTGTTACACGTAACTAATGCTTATATCGAAACAGTGTTACACGTAACTAATGCTTATATCGAAACAGTGTTACACGTAACTAATGGTTATACCAAAACAGTGTTACATGTAACTAATACTTATATCCAAACAGTGTCACATGTAACTAATACTTATATCCAAACAGTGTTACATGTAACTAATGCTATATATTCTAAAAGTAACAGCTGACATTACTTTTGTACGAAACCTTAAGACAGAGACGTCCACACGCAGTTTTTCTACGTCTCATTAAATAGTAGGGTTTTTTTCACTCTACTGCTCAATTCGTTCTACCTTTTTATATTCGTGTAAAAAGCATAAAAAACAGTAAGATCTGCGACCACGGCTGCTGAAGTCTTTTAGAATTGTAAAGGAAGGATGTGTGGGCCAGTTGTCTCATTAACAGAGTCACTAGGCAGAGAGGATTGGCACGGAGGCGTAGAATATCGTGAAATGAAAGGGGGGTGTGGTCTGTATTTTATTAACCTTTTTTTAGGCATTCACTGCGTTTAGTAAGCGTTACTTATTGTGTTGAATGTGTCAAAAGTTGTGCTAAGTGTGAAGGTTAAGTGTATTTGGATACGACCTGATGATAACTATCAGATTTAAACAGTGTTTCTATGAAGCTGTTCTGCGTTTGACGCTCGTGCTAGAAATTTCAAAACAGAAGGAAATAATGCAAGTCAACTTAGGTGGGCGGCGTCCCCATAAGCAAGTAGTAAATACGGTCACAGAGTAATATCAGATTTCGATTTTATTGTGGTAATACTTTTAGCCATGAAGAAAGAAAATTACTACATTTTATTGTCTTGTTTGTTTGTTTGTTTTGTTTTTTATTTCGCGCAAAGCTACACGAGGGCTATCTGCGCTAGCCGTCCCTAATTTTGCAGTGTAAGGCTAGAGGGAAGGCAGCTAGTCATCACCACCCACCGCTAGCTCTTGGGCTACTCTTTTACCAACGAATAGTTGGATTGACCGTCACATTATAACGCTCTCACGGCTGAAAGAGCGAGCATGTTTAGTGGGAATGTTTTATTGTCTTACAGCAAACAGTTGATTTTTCATGGAAATAAGACTTTACAGTTACTGTACTAATGCACTTAAAAGGAAAGAAAACTTCACCAAAAATCTCAAATACTTACAAGAAAAGCAAACTTTACTGAGAACTTCTAACGGTTACTGTAACAACACATTTCAAGAGAAGGAAACATTCACCAAAAATATCTAACGGTTACTGTAATAACACATTTTAAATGAAAGTAAACTTTACTGAGAACCTCTAACGGTTACTGTAATAACATATTTCAACAGAAGAAAAAATTCACCAAAAATCTCTAACGATTACTGTAATAGCATATTTCAACAGAAGGAAACATTCACCAAAAATCTTTAACGGTTACTGTAATAACACATTTTAAGTGAAAGTAAACTTTACTGATAACCTCTAACGGTTATTATAATAACACATTTTAAGTGAAAGTAAACTTTACTGAGAACCTCTAACGGTTACTGTAATAATACATTATAAGTGAAAGTAAACTTTACTGAGAACCTCTAACGGTTACTGTAATAATACATTATAAGTGAAAGTAAACTTTACTGAGAACCTCTAACGGTTACTATAATAATACATTATAAGTGAAAGTAAACTTTACTGAGAACTTCTAACGGTTACTGTAATAATACATTATAAGTGAAAGTAAACTTTACTGAGAACTTCTAACGGTTACTGTAATAACACATTTTAAGTGAAAGTAAACTTTACTGAGAACCTCTAACGGTTATTATAATAACACATTTTAAGTGAAAGTAAACTTTACTGATAACCTCTAACGGTTATTATAATAACACATTTTAAGTGAAAGTAAACTTTACTGAGAACCTCTAACGGTTACTGTAATAACACATTTTAAGTGAAAGTAAACTTTACTGAGTACCTCTAACGGTTACTGTAATAATACATTATAAGTGAAAGTAAACTTTACTGAGAATCTCTAACGGTTACTGTAATAATACATTATAAGTGAAAGTAAACTTTACTGAGAACCTCTAACGGTTACTATAATAATACATTATAAGTGAAAGTAAACTTTACTGAGAACCTCTAACGGTTAGTGTAATAATACATTATAAGTGAAAGTAAACTTTACTGAGAACCTCCAACGGTTACTATAATAAAACATTTCAAGTGAAATAAAATATATGGAATCCGTATGCCTATTTTATTCTAGTATTAACACTTGTTTGTTACTTAGATTAATTGTAGGAAGTTTCTGAAATAAACTGTATATAAAAGTGCTTGCTTCTTAACGTATCTTAATAGAACATACGTCATTGCATACACTAGTCGTTCAAACGCTTATTTGGTTTTTATGACTTGTACGTGTTTGCAAGAAAATGAAAAGAAGAAAAGTATTGATTAATAACGAATCTCGTTTTCTAAGCCCATATTAACAGTTGCTAGCAACAAAATTATCCAGTCAAATTATTTCTGATAATAATTCTTAAACGAGATTTAAGTTCGACAAATCAATACTCTTTACTCCTCGTGCTTATGAGATCGACCTTTATCAAACAGTCTTTCTTGTGAACAAAGTTAGATAATAGCATTCTTTGTAGTTGTGTACCGTAAACTGTCACATCACTCCAGTTCTGCAATTTCATTTGCAATGACAACGATTTCGTGCGTTACTAAGAACGTTTCATTCTGAGATACAAGGTAACCTAGTCTCTGTTATAAGATGTGTATTCACGCGAGAAAAAAGCCTCCAAATATTTTGTCCGGTCTTTAACAATAAATACGAATAGAACGTGCATTTGTGCCATTCTTTTGCCATTTAGAATGAGAATCTGACTTAGTGTTCCATGGAAACGTGTTTCAGTGAGAGGCCTCTATTTTGGACCATTTCCAGTCGTTGCCATAAATCTTCACACCATATGTAAAATGATTAATAATAATAATAA
The DNA here is from genome assembly GCF_000517525.1 of Limulus polyphemus. Taxonomy (NCBI): domain Eukaryota; kingdom Metazoa; phylum Arthropoda; class Merostomata; order Xiphosura; family Limulidae; genus Limulus; species Limulus polyphemus. The sequence continues at coordinate 223,597 of NW_013667163.1, forward strand.
TAAGTCATATTAATCAGAACTCTGAAAACAATAACAATTTGTTTTTCAATTAGGAGTTGCCTCAAATAAGGCGAGTGTTTGAAATATTAAGGCTTTTCATAAGACCAGTATAAAATATCATAAAAAGATCGAATGTTTCCTCTGACTCTTAATAAAGTACAGACAAAACAAAACTCCAGTCCACAGTAGAGTGTACGGTCAACCATGGAATGCATTAGGCCTCTACGTCAAAGATTATCTTTTCAATGTTACTTTCGGTGAAAAAGGAAAGTAAATCTGTAACATACATATATAGATACATATATACAAGTTTCAATTTTTGTCCCATTAATTTTAAAACAAGATCTGGTATATTTTGTAAGCGACTTTTTAACTCGTCCCTCAGGAGCCAGGGGACGTATTTATACTACAAGTTGTTGAATATTAAAAGCAAGTTCAATCCGGAAACTCCCAAAGAGGGTGGTTTCGGACGTATCTTTTCGAGACAACTACCAGACAAGTTTCGTTTGTTAATAGATAAATATTTAAGTGAAATACAGCATCCTCAAGTTTCCATACCAGTTAGTACTAAGGTCTACCTGTTGGGATTAAATTCAGTATATATCAATAAAGCCACATTCTCAGCATCATTAATCAAACAACTGTCAATCTTCTGCTATCACCTTTTAATGTTTAGCTGTCAATTGAGATACGAATTATTTCATTTGCGATTCGATAGGGAAAGTCGAAGCATCACGATAGTCAGCAGTAGGATGAGCAGACAGGAACACTTTGAAAGCAGCTACAGGCATAATATCGTACTCGGCTTGCTGCTTAATATCTATCAAGGTGGTTCTAAATGATCCCTGAATACCTCTGTGTATCATTTGGAGACTTCCATGCTTCTTGTGCTTGGCTGTTAAGCTCATGATGCACTGACGGATTTCAGTCCCCTTACCACTTCAAATCACTTTTCGCAACCTCAACGATAAAAGAGTGGGGGAAATGCCTTCTTGTTAGCCAATAAAAATGTTCCCAACTGGCTCGTGAGAGGCCTGTTAAATTATATTACACGTGATTCAGAGAGATATAAAGCGAACCTTATGATTATCAAGAACCTGTAATTACAAATAAGTTAAGTATAGCATGAGGTAGTGAAAAACAGGCCATCTTGGAATACGTAATGCTTCATGAAATATTATAATGTAAGGGTTTGTGAACACTGCCGATATAAGCAGAACATTACATAAAATAAGCTGAGAAACATTGTTCAAACTGACTGGCTTAATACTTGTCTTGAGTAGCTGAACAAAGAGTCATGATTCCTTTCCCACGATGGATTTGTCTATAAAGTTTTACATTTAGCAGGAAACATATTCACGTTTTAATGAATTAGGATAGTTTTGGTAAACTTTTTTTTTACCAAAATTTGATCAAGGTACTTTAGAATATTGGTATTTTGACTGTTCTTTCTGGGGATCTAAATATTAACCCCGTACAAATATGTGCGTGATTAAAACAGCAGCTTTCTTTATTTGAAATAGTGTTGTAGGTATTCCTGTTAAAGCGACATCTAACGGTAATAGCACGTTTTAAGTTAGTGGGTGAAGAACAACAATAGTACATAAAGAACACTGATAATTGGGTGGATCGTTTATCATTAGATGTAGACTTATCTTGAGGAATTGGCATTTGTGTGTTGTCTATGCAGTTCATTATATGTGTTTCAAGCAACTAACGACGAAACGGTTCATTGACTAAGCCTATTTTTTTTTTATAATGATAACCTCTTTTAACCCTTAGAGAATAATTACTTCATATATCTGTAGTTTTTCTTTCTTCCTTCTGACGGACAAATGATTAGAGAATTTCCTATAATACACTTTCTTTGCTGTTGTAATCTTATCCTGACTTTCCCTAATTGTCTTTATTAAAGCAATCTTTACTTTAATATCACGAAGCTTCAAATCGTTCAAGAAATGCCAATCTTTATATTCATTTCCAGCCTTTTTAAATATTTTCATTCCACTTCGAGTCAAGTTATAGAAATAACCTGGTATCCAGAAAATGTTGCTGTCATAGCTGTCAGTAAATACTGAGCCATACAATTTTAGATGTATTACATAATTATATGACATTATTTAAAAAAAAAGATCGAATACAGCATATTTTGTTAAAAAAAAGTGCTTATTGAATAGAAAACACAATTTGGCGAAAATATAAAAAAAAATCTTACTTAACGTTGTAAGATAAATCTTGAAAAACACATCTTTATTAAGCGACAATTAGAAAATTAAAAGTACTGAAAAATAGGACTTGTTTATATGCAAATTAGACAGAAAGACTACAAGTTTTAATATTCAGTTAGTACTGTATTGGAATAAGAATGAAAATGCAATCCGAATAATAGAGAAACAGAGAAATTTTGTTTCAAATCCAATGAAGCACTTAACTATATATAAATGAAACAGAGCCATTTTACTGTGTGTTATTGGTGAAAGACGTTTTACTGTATATTATTACCCAGAGATGTCTTGCTGTATATCATTGGATGAGAAACGTCTTACTGTATATTTTTGGATCATAAATGTCTTATTGTATATCTTCGGATCAGAATTGTTTTATTATATATCTTTGAGCTAGAGATGTCTTACTTTTTATAACTGGTCTAGAGACGTTCCATTGCTTACCATCGGATCACTATGTAATAAGGTCAAAAATTACTATATGTATACATATACTGTTTATTTGAAGTTAAGCACAAAGCTACACAATGGGCTACCTGTGCTCTGCCCACCACGGGTATCGAAACCCGGATTCTAGCGTTGTAAATCCGCAGACATGCCGCTGTGCCACTGGGGGGCTATCTATATATATCCGATGGACTTGAAACGACGATTTTAGCTAGATATCCTTTCCAGTATTCAAGAACTTCTCGTTCAAATAACACACCTAACTTATACAAAGCTTATCAGATTTGGCGTCTTTACTAATAAAGAGACCCAAGGCTAGTGCGCCAGTTTATGAGGATCGGAGACTCCAATGTTCGTGTCCCATTACCGAAAAAAAACAAATGTGATATGCGTTATAAGGTGCGGCTCAAGTTTCACAATTAAATCAGACAAGAAAGACCCAAGAGTCGGCGGTGGGTGCTGTTGATTAGCTGCCTTCCCCTTAATTTTACAAATTCAAAATTAGGAACGTCTAGCGCTTTGCACGAATATCCGAAAACTAACAAAGAATCAAATATATTATAATAACATCGAATTCCAAACAGATGATGTTTTTATCTTGAACGGTTGGGTCCTGCACATAAGAAAAGCTAGTTACATTTAGCAGTAGCAGGAGCTTATAATTTCACACGCCATCGAACTTTCTGCCAAACATATGTAAGTGTGAACAAAGAAATGGAAAGATCTGACAACATTCTTCCCAAGCGTCAGTTCAGCTACCACATTTTAACACATGGAAAGGTTTAGTTGTTTGGGTATACAGTGGTGCAAGAGAATGGAGATAAATGGATTTTGTGTTCCACAAGCTGATGACAGAAAACGACCTGTCAGTGATTTTTCAGACAGAATTTAAACAAGAAAGAGCATGCACAACGTACATTACAGCTTTCTGCTTCAGTTCTTTGTGTGTCTTAACAAATTCTGTGTCACAGACTGCAGCTGATGAAAATTCTTGAATTTCTGACTTGGTGTCACAGCAGATACATGCAAGTAATGTAAAATAACAAAGAAAATTACTATTGATAAGTTTGGCTTTTTAAAAGAATTTGTATTTTGATATTATATTAGGAATTATTCATTTAGGAATTAGGTGCGTGAAATTGTTTGAAAACATGTTGCTGTTTTTTTCAAAATCTATGATTACACTATCATTGTTGCAGAATCTTACAATTATAATTATTTCATATTTTGTAAAAATGTTACATTATACTGTTGTTCTATTACTGTAAACTACGACTGTCATCACTAAGAAGTATTTACAGTATTAGAGAGAAAACTTCACTAATTAAAGTGAAGAGGGTTTGTTTGTTCAAAGTTAATGACAAAGCTGTTCAATGGGCTATCTGTGCTCTGCCAACAACGAGTATCGAAACTCGGTTTCTAGCGTTGTAAGTTCGCAGATATACCGCTGTGCCACTGGGAGGCAAGGGAAGGGGTTTGTGTGTTTGTTTGTAATTAAGGACAAAGCTGTTCAATGGGCTATCTGTGCTCTGC
>NW_013667163.1:228801-243539 GCF_000517525.1 Limulus polyphemus
GGGGTTTGTGTGTTTGTTTGTAATTAAGGCACAAAGCTGTTCAATGGGCTATCTGTGCTCTGCCCACAACGAGTATCGAAACTCGGTTTCTAGCGTTGTAAGTTCGCAGACATACCGCTGTGCCACTGGGAGGCAAGAGAAGCAGGAAAAAAGCTCTAATATATCAAATCATCTCACTACTTTCATTATTTTTCAATTTATTATGTGTTTTTTTTCAAACCAAACTTTTTCTAACGAATAAACAGAACACCCCTGGTTTGAGGAAAATACAAATCTTGAAGTTTGGTTCGACAAAAGTGCAATCCTTTTTTTATTTTAAACACACCCTGTACTTACAGGAACCGATGAATATAATATCGAGGAACTTAAAGTAAGATCGTATTTTATTAAATAAATGATCACCGTTTTAAAGATAGGTTTGTAATAAGAAATCACTTGTTTAGCGTAATTGGTAAAACAGTTTATAGACACTCTATACTTTACTGAGATTTGTGTGAAATATTCAATAACAATCACAATTAAGTAAAAGTAGAAGTTGGTAAACAGTCTATTGTCGTCTATGATAAAACAAACAGTAAAAGGTGTAAAAAAAATCATTCACTAACCGGGTCAAAAGAAGTTCTCACTACATTGTGTATTAAGTCCAACACTAACCGGATGTAAACAAGTCCAATCACTAATCCGGTAAAAACAAGCAAAGTCACTTACCTAATGTATGTAAGCTCAGCCACTACTCGAGTGCAAACAAGCCCTTTCACTAAATTTTGTGTAAATCCAGTTAGTGACTGAGATTGTTTACATTTGATTAATTACTGAGCTTGATTACATCCAGTTAATAACTGAGATTGTTTACATCCGGTTAGCGTCTGAGCTTGATTACATCCAGTTAGTGACCGGGCTTGTTTATATCCACTTGGTGACTGGGCTTGTTTACACCCACTTAGTGACTGGGCTTGTTTACACCCACTTAGTGACTGGGCTTGTTTACACCCCTCAGACGCAAACCGGATGTAAACAATCTCAGTCATTAACTGGATGTAATCAAGCTCAGTAATTAATCGAATGTAAACAATCTCAGTCACTAACTGGATTTACACAAGCTCAGACGCTAACCGGATGTAAACAATCTCAGTCATTAACTGGATGTAATCAAGCTCAGCAACTAATCAAATGTAAACAATCTCAGTCACTAACTGGATTTACACAAGCCCAGTCATTAACTGGATGTAAACAAGCCCAGTCATTAACTGGATGTAATCAAGCTCAGCAAGTAATCAAATGTAAACAAGCCCAGTCACTTAACGGACGTAAACAAGCCCAGTCACTAACGGATATAAACAAGCTCAGTCACTAACGGATATAAACAAGCTCAGCAAGTAATCAAATGTAAACAAGCCCAGTCACTAACAGAAATAAACAAGCCCAATCAGTAACGGATATAAACAAATTTAGTCATGAACAGATTAATTGAAAATGAAACAGCGAAAATTCTAAAGAAAATATTCCAATAACAATAAAAACTATTGAAAGGCAATTAATACAAAATAGAGCGTTGTTATTAAATGAAATATAAATAGAATGAACTTAGAACTATGTAGGCCCAAGATCAATACATACTAGATCAACATTAACCAGAAGAGCAGCAAGCTGACTCCGTGACCTCCTGGAGCGATTCTCTGGCCACATCTGCGCCGGGAGACAGCAACAGAAATAGCTGTTCGAAACCACAAGACAGCAAAAGAAAATACTAATTACAATATTCTCTTTGGAAAAAAAGAAAGTAATAAGAACCAAATTAAAGTGGCATTTAATGCCGCGTACAGCAAGGTTATGTTTGTATTCAGTAGAACTGTACGGCAAGACGCACACGTACACCTTCCCGCGATCCCGACATAAATGCTACTCGAGGCGAGGACATATATTTGGTAGTGCTTTAATAATTAACCAACACGTATGGAATGTTACCATGCTACGATGTTATCTTATTCTGTGCATCGTTGGCCCTTTCTGCTCTATTATTTTAGGTACATAGGATTAATTAATTTGTTCTTTTTTAGTTTTTATCTTGAGTTATACTTATCAACTGATATCTCGAGAGTCACTTAATTATACTCAGAAACATATAGACCACAAAAACGATTTCACTCAGCTAGGCCTAAAATGATAACCTCCTCTCACTGCCGAATTAATTAATATCTGATTTAAAATGAAATGTTCTTATAAAATCGTTCCTATACAACATGATTGTATCCACACTTGGCATAATACTTTCATACAGTTTTTTCAATGCTGGCCCAGTTATCAAAAATTAGGGAATTGTACCTCGGATTTTAGCAATGTGAGTTTTTAATCTTACCGTGACCCACCAGGCGACCTCGATATTAAAAAAGTTTAAGTTTGAGAATTGACTTCAGTGAATTAAACCATTATAATTTTTAAATTGTTGTAACGAGAATGCTTCAGCATATTTACCTAGACAGTTACTATTGTGGTTATTTAGTGTATTTTTCAAAATAATTCTCAAGTTTCAAAGAATCTACGAGACAATCAACTTATTGGTAGGAAGATTTATTCATTCTGTGAAAATATCTCCAAGGGGAGCCAAAAGGCTAGTTGGAATGTGAAAATATCTCCAAGGGGAGCCGAAAAGTTAGTTTGAACATATGACTTTTATCTTTTCTCTGGGGTTTTAGAAACCAACATTTAAAACCAACACATTATTTTTTCTATGCTGTTTTATAAACATGTTAGGCCTAGCTGAGTGAAATCGTTTTTGTGGTCTATATGTTTCTCAGTATAATTAAGTGACTCTCGAGATATCAGTTGATAAATATAACTCAAGATAAAAACTAAAAAAAGAACAAATTGATTAATCCTATGTACCAAAAATAATAGAGTAGAAAGGGCCACACCTTCTCTTTTCTGTGATGTTTTACAAACTAATATTTAGAACCAACATAGCCAGAACCCACACCTTCTCTTTTCTGTGATGTTTTACAAACTAATATTTAGAACCAACATAGCCAGAACCTACACAGTCTCTTTTGTATAATGTTTTACAAGCTAACATTTAGAGCCAACATAGCCAGAACCCACACATTCTCTTTTTTCTGGTGTTTTAGAAACCAACATTTAGAACCTACATGGCCAGAAACCACACCTTCTCTTTTCTATGATGTTTTACAAACTAGCATTTAGAACCAACATAGCCAGAACCCACACCTTGTCTTTTCTATGATGTTTTACAAACTAGCATTTAGAACCAGCATAGCCAGAACCCACACCTTCTCTTTTCTATGATGTTTTACAAACTAACAATTAGAACCAACATAGCCAGAACCAACACCTTCTTTTTTCTATGATGTTTTACAAACTAACATTTAGAACCAACATAGCCAGAACCCACACCTTTTTTTCTATGATGTTTTACAAGCTAACATTTAGAACCAGCATAGCCAGAACCCACACCTTTTTTTTCTTGTGATGTTTTACAAGCTAACATTTAGAACCAGCATAGCCAGAACCCACACCTTATCTCGTTTACTCTCCTAGAAACCAGAAGAAAATATCCGTAATTAACAACTTTACTAATTGCGTGTTTAGTTTTCCTCCGTTAGAAATATTGTTAGGTTTACCCAATTCCAGAAATATTGTTAGGTTTACCGAATTTCAGAAATATTGTTAGGTTTACCCAATTCCAGAAATATTGTTAGGTTTACCGAATTTCAGAAATATTGTTAGGTTTGCCCAAATCCAGAAGCGTACAAATCGGTATTTACCCATTCCAGTTTAACGCAGTCAATGTCTGGCTAGCCAAGTTAAATCCTTTTTAGCTCACTCGATTATAAAAACTTACCAACCGATGGTTGTCGCTTAAGTTTAATGTATCGAACTCAAACTAATAAAGTTAAATCCTTTTAAGTTCAATAGATTTTAAAGCCTACCAACCGGTGCTTAACGCTAAAGTTTAATGTAGTCAATATCTGTATAGCCATGTTATCCTTTTTTTTCTTCTTTCGTATGAGAAGTAGTAAACTAAGACTTTTTTGCTGTGAAAAATCTCAACTGAGAAAATTGGGGAAAATAACTGTTTATAATAATTTGTTCTAATTGGTAAACCAAAGGTAATCAGTTATTCGGTTTAATACGAATTTAATGTGATACTTTGTTTGAAGTTAAGCACCAAGCTACACAATGGGCTATCTGTATCGAAACCCGGTTTCTAGGGTTGTAAGTCCGCAGACATGCTGTTGTGCCACTGGGAAGCATAATGTGATACAAGTCAGTATCACAACAATTTTTGTAAAGAACCTTTCGTATGACGTCATCATATGCATGTGATTTTAAGGAAGTACCCATGTTAAAAACTACTTTCCTTGGTAACACAAAATTTTCTTAGTAAGCCACTGAGAACTTTCCTTGGTAAAACAACATTTTCTTAGTAAGCCACTGAAAAATTTCCTTGGTAAAACAACATTTTCTTAGTAAGCCACTGAGAACTTTCCTTGGTAAAACAACATTTTCTTAGTAAGCCACTGGGAACTTTCCTTGGTAAAAACAACATTTTCTTAGTAAGCCACTGAGAATGAAAAGTTTTATTCAGAAAATCATAGACTTCGTACAGGATGTTTATGAACCATATTATAATACAGGCCTAAATTTATTTTTATTTTATTGTTTGCCAAGTTACAGTTGTTTTTAAATACCCCCCCCCCCTCTTTCCTTTAACGAAAGGGGATTGACAATTGAAAATGTCCGTCATTATACAGACTAGGGCGCTCGACTCGCAGTCTGCGGGGCGCGGATTTGAATCCTTTCAACGAACATGTTCACTGTTTCAGCCGTGGGGTCGTTATGATGTAAGCGTCAATCCCATTTTTCGTGAGTAAAAGAGTAGTCGGTGGTGAGTGGTGTTGACTAGCTGTCTAAATTAGGGACGGTTTGTTTGTTTTGAATTTAGCGCAAAGCTACACGAGGGCTATCTGCGCTGGCCGTCCATAATTTAGCAGTGTAAGACTAGAGGGAAGGCGGCTAGTCATCACCACCTACCGCCAACTCCTGGGCTACTCTTTTACCAACGAATAGTGTGATTGAAAGGGCGAGCATGTTTGGTTTGACGGGGATTCGAACCCGCAAGTCGAGCAATTAGGGACGGATAGCACCGATAGCCCTCGAGTAGCTTTGCATAGAATTCACCAAAAAAGCAAATAAACTGTGTACAAGGCGTTGCGAAGATCGATTAACATACTGAATAAAACTTATGATTCTCAACGATTTGTTGGTGAAATTTGGTTAATCTAGGACGTATATCTCTTAAGCTATAATCTGTTTAAATATGGGATTTTCTTTATAATAATTCTGACATACATATGATGTGTACTTTAACTTTTCTTTTTTTGGCTCAGGTGTTCGTCCTGTCATTGAAACTGTGGGCAGTACAGGTACAAAGTGTGCTGAAGAAAACAGGACAACAGACATTGCACAGCTGTAACGTTACTTCGATTATCTGATACCATAATATAAAAGATTTAGTTAAGATAACTTAATATATTTACTTGTATAACGGTTCAAAATTTAATTTGTCTTACTTCTTTTGCACCAAGAATCGGGTTTAGTCTATTTTATTTGCATGTCCGGAACAGAGGACCCGAGAATTCATGGTTCGATGGTTCCTACTTTGAAGTCGTTGGCATGCTATAATAGTCGCGGTCAAATTCATTTTAGAAAAGGTAGCCCGAGAGTTGGCGGCGGGTGCTCATGCCTAACAACCTTTTAGTTCAAAATTACGGAGAAGGCTATCTAGGCATTGCTTTATGTAAATTCTAAATGCAAGGACAACCTCTCTCCAGCTGCGTTTGTTATCTATCTATATGAACATTTTTGCAATGAATATACGAAGCAAAATAGCCATTGTTATTTGCAAAAAAAAAGGGCTATTTGATACATTTTTGACGTAGATTGAGTATTTTTTGTCTTACATTCACGAAAAAAAATGACGGTTGCGAAACCTGAAAAGCTTCGTAGTTAAAATTAAATCCTACACTTCACTTTCCTGCTCCCTAACAAACACATTCTTTCCAGCATGTAAAGTAATAAGAGAGAGAGAGAGAAGCCTGTCCAATATTTGCAAACAATATATCACAGTGCTTGTGACTAGAGAAAATACTGAAACTTATCACTGATAGATATTTATTTATTCCAATACTTTTATTGCATAAAATGGATATGTATATATAATACTTTCATGTGTTTTATTAAGCTTTTCAAAGGAAACAATTCCCATTCGGTGACAAGTCTGTAACACTATGACACCACACGGTGTCGCTCTACTTGTTTGGAAAAATGTAATTATAAAATCTAATTAAACGTTATACCAAGTAATATATTCAAGAAATTATCATAATACTGTATCTATAACCACAAAAGGCTTAAGTTGTTAGTTACGTATTAATGATAATAATAAGGACGTGTTATTAATGTGTCGGGCTGCAGATCGGAGGGTCTGGAGATCGAGTGAGCAAACATCGCATTTCAGCTGTGGGCACCTTCTAAAATTAACAGCCAATCTTGTTATTAGGTTTAAGGGACCGGGAAAAGTTATTGAAGCAGCGGATATTCTGGCTGGCTGCTTTTCCTCTAATCATTACCTCAAAATCATGAGCGATCATATATGAACCTTACAGGTCCCTGATCTGGTCGTCTAGCCCACTAATTCACGAAGTGTCGTTCAAGTTGAAAAGTCCAATTCTAATAAAAAATTGATTGAGTTTTTATTCTCTGGTTTATTACAGCTACTTGTGGTTTCTATAATAATTTTGTGGCTTCATGTAAGATTGGAAAATAATACGTATATCTGTCGAGTAATTTAATTGTAAATTAATTGATTTCTTAGGAAGAAAGATGCGAGATATCTTTTGTTGAAACCAAGAAATTAAATCATTCTATTTAAAAGGTTTTGTATCAGTTCGCTGGGTACATAAATATATGAAATAAAACATTTTAACTTAAAAAACATTAAAAATATGATCTCTTTAAGCACTTTTCCCAGTTACAGTTTCGATTCCTTGAATGATATTTATTGACATACAGTCTACCATCGTAAATTACTGTAACAACTAAAATATAGGCTAAGTTAGGTAACGCAACAAATTATTGATGAGATACTTATTGCTTCAAGTCATTATGTCTCACCAGAGAGAAGGTAAAGCATAAACAAACAAAAAATGTCAAACATTAAGGTTTCTCTTGAGAACCTTGCTTTGCGTAACAAAATGCACAGAGAAGCAGAAAAACCTTATTTAAGTAGGGTCTTTTTAAGATTTGAATCCAAACGTTTTTACTAAAGATCACCGAGAAAGTACCCACGAAAAATAAGATAGAGAACCTTATTTCAAAGCGTAATATCGTCTGTGGTTAATAATTTGTTCAGCAGAGATTCTAAAGAATAATACCGAGAACTTTTTCCCCATACATAACTTCAAAATATTTTAAAATCATTATATTGGCGGTGTGTACAGTTGACCTGTCTCCTCCTTTCTAGTTTATAACTTCAAAATTAGGGATGGCAATGTCTAAATATCTTTTTTTAGATTTTTGCGAAAATTCTAGAAAAAAGAACAAACAAACGAAAGAAGATCTAAATAACATATTAAATTGTTTTTACAAATGTTATTGATCACTTTATATATATAATTTATTATCGATCAAGATAAAGAATGATTTGATGATCCTGAACTATCTTAACTTTTGTCTCAAAGTATTTTTAAAAAGTATATGTTTGTTCACGTGGATATACAAGACATTGAGAAGGTGTACACGATTTATTTCGTCATCACTCAGCTTTTGTGGTTTGAATTAAACTGTAATTATTTACTCGAATGTCACACATCTATATATGCGCTGCTTGTAACGTTCGTACCTGTGGAATGTAAACTCATGATTGATAACTTTCTTGTTAGCTATACGGACATTAAAAATAGCTGTAGCAATGCATTTCTTTTAGATGACCAAATTAGTGTTAGGAAAATAAATCCACGTAGCCAAAGTATGTGCGAAATGGAACATTCGGAGAGTTTCAAATAAATCAATAAATGTTCCTCCTGCAGCAGGAAATTAATAATTTCATATGACGTGTATGATAATTATTAAGTCATTAGTTATTCTAATTGGAAATACGTATATTGAAATGTCTTAGTTGTATCTCATAAATATTTATGTTCATTCTTCTTTACTTAATACATTTATGTAGCATAGAAATGTGTGATAACGTAGTATCTTCAGCCAGTCAAAACATGGCTGGAAGTGAAATCATGCATTACGATTTATTCAATTTTTTTAACTACTCATAAAGTTTCTAAGAATTCCCTGATGATTATTTCTGAAGCCCTGTAAACGTGCAACAGTTAAAAATTAGTTAATTAATGATTATACGTTTTTCCTTGAGCGAGGTAATTGCCCATTTGCTGGTAGAGATGAAACTTACGACGTGGTTCCATCTCTTTCCTAAACTTTAAAACTACTACGAGAATTATTAGCAAGTTTTCGAGAAAACTGATTTGTACGACTTTTGGGAATTTATTCGATAAGAGTCATGAGGAACATAATATAGCGAAAATATAGCTATAATGGGTAATCACGTGAACTGTTAAATATTTGTTAATGCATATTATTTACGTGAAAAACAGTTACAATTTTGTTAGAGCAAAGATTTTTTTAAATCTTAATTAATACATGTTCTTTAAGTGAAAAATAGTTACAATGCGTTATAATACAGAATTTAAATAATATTTATTAATTAAGATTTTAAAGTGGAAAATAGCTACAATGGGCTACAACAAAGATCTTTTAACATGTTAATAAATATAAATTATTTAAATGGAAGATTTGACTAGATTAAGTTAGGTTAGAATAAGATATTTTGGCTAGATTAAGTTAGGTTAGAATAAGATATTCTGGCTAAATTAAGTTAGGTTAGAATAAGATATTTTGATTAGATTAAGTTAGGTTAGAATAAGATATTTTGACTAGATTAAGTTAGGTTAGAATAAGATATTTTGACTAGATTAAGTTAGGTTAGAATAAGATATTTTGACTAGATTAAGTTAGGTTAGAATAAGATATTTTGATTAGATTAAGTTAGGTTAGAATAAGATATTTTGGCTAAATTAAGTTAGGTTAGAATAAGGTATTTTGACTAAATTATGTTAGATTAGACTTAATTAAATTAAGTTAGGTTATGTTACGCTAGGTTTAACCAAGTTAGATTAGATTGGATTAAGTTAGCTTCCGTTAGGTTTGTTTACATTAAATTAGTTGAACTTAGGTCAGTTCATCTTAAAATATGTTAAATTAGGTTAGGATAAGTTAGGTTTGATAATGCTAGGTTAAGATAAGATAGGTTTGGTTAGATTTTTAGGTTAAGTTTAATTAAATTAAACGAAATTAAGTTTGTTTGATCTAGATTATGATAGGTTTAATTAAGTTAAGTTAGGTTAGACGTAATTAAGTTAGATTAGATTGGGTTTAGTTACATTATGTTAGGTTAGCTTAGATTACGTTAGTTGAAGACGGGTTAATTTATCTTACGTTAAGATAAGTTTGGGTAGATTATGTTAGGTTTAAATTAAGTTAGGTCAGACTTTATTAAGTTAGATTAGATTGGGTTAAGTTAGATTATGGCTAGGTTATGCTAGGTTAGGATAAGATAGATTATGCTAGGCTGGGTTTAACTAACTTAGATGTAATTAGGTTAAGTTAGGTTAGGAAAAGATAGATTATGCTAGGCTGGGTTTAACTAACTTAGGTGTAATTAGGTTAAGTTAGGTTAGGATAAGATAGATTATGCTAGGCTAGGTTTAACTAACTTAGGTGTAATTAGGTTAAGTTAGGTTAGGAAAAGATAGGTTATGCTAGGCTAAGTTTAACTAACTTAGGTGTAATTAAGTTAGGTTAGGATGAAATAGATTATGCTAGGCTAGGTTTAACTAACTTAAGTGTAATTAGGTTAAGTTGGGTTAGAATAAGATAGATTATGCTAGGCTAGGTTTAACTAACTTAGGTGTAATTAGGTTAAGTTGGGTTAGGATAAGATAGATTATGCTAGGCTAGGTTTAACTAACTTAGGTGTAATTAGGTTGAATTAAATGATGTTAGATTACATTATTTGAAATCAGGTTAGTAAAGTGAATGTTTTGCTAGCAATCTGGACTAAAAACTAACACCCTCTAATCTTACTGTAAAAAAATTTTAACCCCTGATGAGAATCGAAGGTAATATCATAAAAGACCTTTTAATGTAGATGAGAATTCCGTTTTTTAACTGCTATCACATATCACTCTTTTTTAATTACTAAAATAACTGTTTCTCACTTCTTCGTAACTTTTCTTTTAAAACATAACACCTTAGTCACAAAGCTGAGAAATGAGACTTAAATCTAATGCTAAGCCTTTCATTACGAGACACCTATCCTTCAAAACATCTATAACACCTTAGTCACAAAGCTGAGAAATGAGACTTAAATCTAATGCTAAGCCTTTCATTACGAGACACCTACCCTTCAAAACACCTATAACACCTTAGTCACAAAGCTGAGGAATGAGACTTAAATCTAATGCTAAGCCTTTCATTACGAGACACCTATCCTTCAAAACATCTATAACAACTTAGTCACAAAGCTGAGAAATTGACAGTTTTTTTATAACACAATCCCTTTATTTCAATGAGACTTAGATCTGATGCTAAGTCTTTCATATCTCTTTATATCTCATGATCGTGTGATATTTAACATTTTACACAATCACAAAAATTCCAGAGTTTAGTTTAGAAACAGAAAGTTTTACCATATGTATGTTAACTTAAGGGTAAAATTAACCATCCTTTGGAAATATAAATGTTTGTGTCACAAAGGTAGTATTGTTAAACAGTTTTACCATATGTATGTTAACTTAAGGGTAAAATTAACCATCCTTTGGAAATATAAATGTTTGTGTCACAAAGGTAGTATTGTTAAACAGTTTTACAATACATATGTTAACTTAAGGGTAAAATTAACCATCCTTTGGAAATATAAATGTTTGTGTCACAAAGGTAGTATTGTTAAACAGTTTTACCAAAGATAAAAATATGGATGTCGTAAGGGTGTGGTACAACTCACTGACAGCGTAAAAATCTATACTATTAGGCAATATAAAACACCTCGATTCAACATGTTTTGCAAATAAATATTTTAAACTAAAATTATTTGTCTTCCTTGTTTACTGGAAATTCTTGGAAAGAGCGTATCCTAAGAATTTTTGTAATGAGCTTTGAATGCGTTTATCATACGCTGAACTTTGTAGAACACCGCATTTATCAGGTAGGTGGAGCACTGCCTATGTAGGGATGGCTCGGATTGTTCATCGAAATGGTATTTGAAATATCTCCTCAATAGGTCATCAGAACTTTACAATACTATACAGTATTTCCTTTTATAACAATATCTATGTAATGACCGAGTCACAAGTTCTGGGAATGCCTATAAATATCACAGTAAAGAGTTTGAATTTCTTGTTCTTTCTTCTGCTTCTTTTTTATTGCATGATACCTCAAAAACCAAAACAATGGTGTCAACCAATTTCACTGAGATGACATAGTTTCAAACGGAGTATCCACTTTTATAAGTATTATTAATAACTAGTAGTAATTTAAAAATAATCATAATTCTAGTGTGAACGATGTTATCGTTACCACTTGAACTTAACTTCTGTACAGATATTTGATGTTATTTTAAAAAGTTTAAGTATGGGGTGAAACAGTAATTACCAGCCAATAATAAATAAACAATAAATATTTTAGCTGGAAACTCACTGTATTTAAAACTTGGTTATAAAGTCAGCCTTCCTATGTCTATTGAAACACTGCATTAAAGAAAAACAAGTAAAGAAAAACTTTTCAAAAAAGGAAGTTAAATGTAAGGATGGCTAATATCATTTTTTTAAAAAATAATGCAAACAAGATAATAGGGATGGCATTTACATCACCCCTACATAATGGCACATAATAGGGATGATGCAAATACCATCCCTACTGTCGGTGAGTTATAAACGAAACAGTCAGCCATTAGTTGGTAAAAAGGACCGGATCAAGTCCTTGTGGGGACAAATATTGTTAGCTGCCTTTCCTCTGGTAAATAGTTAAAATTAGGGAAGGCTATAATTGAACTTCAGTGATTGTGACCTGACCGGTTTAGTCTACGCGCATAGATGATGCCGTTCATTTGCATATTTTTAATCGTATTTTACACACCTGTAAAAGTCGCAGGTTCGAATCCAGCCCAGTACGACATTTTTTAACATCGCAATATTTTGTTTTGCTCTTCACATTTCTAGGGTCTGCCATTAATGTTTTAGTAAATATTTTGTTTAGTGAATAACGAACATATTCATATGAATTACAGATTTAAAGAACTATGTCACACCTCAAAATAGTGGTGAGATATTTTTTTTTATAAGTCTATGACGAAGAATCTTATTCCTGAATATATATACACACACATGTACACGTGTGTGTGTGAATCTACATATATCGTACATAAATACACAGATACACATCCACAGATATATTTTATCCAAGATAAGACCGTTGGAAGCAATAAGTATGATATTGGTTGCATCCTTAAAGCTGATGCTACTTATCTGCTAACGTGGGAATTCAACCACCAGCTGTGCCAGTCAAGCTGGTGTCAGAGAGACAGTAATCCACCCAACTATATGGAACCCACAGAGTATATTAGCCGAGATCATGTCCACCGATTAACTGACCGCCGATTTTTTCGTCACTACATTCAAGAAAATTTATGTTTTTTTTTTTTTTTATAAACACGTATTAATTAAAATTATCATATTTTACGGGAAATATAAATTAACTCTCTATTTTTAACATTTTTATACGGTTTTCCTGGTTGGTCAACCAGTTATCTAATATTGTTAAGTTAGCTGCTATTAAATAATACTTCTTCAATACAGTAACTAATATTATCAATAATAACATAGTGCCGGGAGGAGACTTACGGTTATCGAGAATCAAAGAATTCATGGTTCGCCACACGTTGCCAATAAACCGATTCGCACTTTGGAAGCGTGAGTGCGCGTTAAGTCAAATCCCACATTTCGATGAGTTAAGACTAGTTCAACAATCATAGGTATAGTTTCGCTTTTCTTGACCAAATTTGATTTTTTTTACCGTTTTCATTACTGATAAAAAATAAGGGAAGTGTGGCTACATTATAACTCAGGGTTCCATATACAGGAAGTGTGATAGCATTGTTACTCAGGGTTCCCTATATAGGAAGTGTGGTAACATTGTTACTCAGGGTTCCATATTAGGGAGGGGTGGTAACATTATAACTCAGGGTTCCATATACAGAAGGTGTGGTAACATTGTTACTCAAGGTTTCGTATACAAAAGGTGTGATAACATCATTACTTGGAATTCTAAAATATATTGATGAACATAATTCAAGAAAAATAAGCAAACAAATTTGCTTTTACATCTTCAAGGAAGAGATAATATTTATTAAAACTGAATGTACCTATTTATGTGTCTACTATCGATCAACACTGGAGATTTGAGAAAGATAATCAGACTTAATCCCCTTAATGTAGCGTATTGTTTACATTCTTTTTTTTTAGATCCTAATAAAGAGATTTTCTCTGTTTTGTTTACTTTCAAGTCTGCGATAAAAATAAGGTGGTGGTTATGGGGACGAGCACCAATATAGAACAACTTTATCTCTGTTATATCTGCCTCTGCATTCACGAGTAAAATAAGGAGAGGAAGGCCAATATAGAACAACTTTATCTCTGTTATATCTGCCTCTGCATTCACGAGCAAAATAAGGAGAGGAAGACCAATATAGAACAACTTTATCTCTGTTATACCTGCCTCTGCATTCACGAGTAATATAATTAGAGGAAGACCAATATAGAACAACTTTATCTCTGTTATACCTGCCTCTGCATTCACGAGTAATATAATTAGAGGAAGACCAATATAGAACAACTTTATCTCTGTTATATCTGCCTCTGCATTCACGAGTAAAATAAGGAGAGGAAGACCAAGATAAAACAACTTTATCTCTGTTATATCTGTCTCTGCATTCACGAGTAAAATAAAGAGAGGAAGACCGATATAGAACAACATTGTCTCTGTTTTACTAGCCTTCAAGTCCACGATAAAAATTGGGAGGTACAATAATATTGAGTAACTTTTTCTCTGTTGTATTTATTTCTAGGTCCACAACAGGAAAAACAGTGAGGATGAAGACCAATTTGAGATATCTCTGTTTCTGTTTTGTTTGTTTTAAAGTCCACAACAGAAATAAGGAGTTTAGAAGACAAATTTGAAATAAACTGAGTTTGTTTTGTTTGTCTGGAAGTCCTCAACAGAAATAAGGAGTTAGAAAACCAGTTTGTGATAACTGAGTTTGTTTTGTTTGTCTTGAAGTCCACAACAGAAATAAGGAGTTAGAAGACCAGTTTGGGATAGCTGAGTCTGTTTTGTTTGTCTGGGAGTCCTCAACAGAAATAAGGAGTTAGAAGACCAGTTTGGAATAACTGAGTTTGTTTTGTTTGTCTGAAAGTCCACAACAGAAATAAGGAGTCAGAAGACAAATTTGAAATAAACTGAGTTTGTTTTGTTTGTCTGGAAAGTCCACAACAGAAATAAGGAGTCAGAAGACAAATTTGAAATAAACTGAGTTT
>NW_013667163.1:244368-245683 GCF_000517525.1 Limulus polyphemus
TTAAAGTCCTCAACAGAAATAAGGAGTTAGAAGACCAGTTTGGGATAGCTGAGTTTGTTTAGTTTGTCTTAAAGTCCTCAACAGAAATAAGGAGTTAGAAGACCAGTTTGGGATAGCTGAGTTTGTTTTGTTCGTCTGGAAGTCCTCAACGGAAATAAGGAGTTAGAAGACCAGTTTGGGATAATTGAGTTTGTTTTGTGTGTCTGTAAGTCCACAACACAAATAAGGAGTTAGAAGACCAATATGTATAATAGTTTAGTTTCTTTGTTTGTCTCCATGTCCACACGAGAAATTATAAGTCCAGCTTTCGAACTTTGGTTATTCCATGATTTTTGCTATTAATAAACCTTAACTATCCAACGTTAGCTTCCGTTTCTTTCAGTTATTAAAGTCGTCGTTTTGTTTTTTTAAAATATACTGTTTCTAAAAAAAATTCTCACTGTAAATGAAAACAGTGACCAAACTTTTCAATTATCGCACGTGATCGTGCTTAGTTAAAACAAAAAAAAAATAATCACAGAACGAATAATAGTCCTGGCAGCTATGAAAGTTAAAGTTTATGTATACGTTAATAGAAGCCCCAGATTTTTTTACAGTTGATCAATAAGCTTTAGAAAGATTTTTGTATACTTACAGCGAAGATAACTATTCGCATATGGTTACACAATACTTTATGGAAAACAGCTAGGTACCTGACAAAAGAGTACATTGATTTCCTTTGTTTACGTATAAAAATTAGCGTCGTCACGGAAGCCTGTACCTTGCGCCAGGTGTTACCTACCATCCCAGTAACAATGAACACTGTGTCAACATAAAATTAATTCATGTAAGCGCCGCTAATGAAATCTCAGATTATAAAGAAGTGTACGGTGAAGTATGGACTACATACTAGATTACTTAATAATAGCGATGGCTCCGTATCTGACATTTAAAACAAAAGTTTAGGAAGAAGCCCATTCTTTATGTGTAAATAAACAAAAAATAATAATCAGAAAAAATTGTGATTGGTTAGTTCCATTTCTCAATTGTGAACAATTCGTTATATATACTTTGAATTTACTACGTACTTTAGTTTTGCGTGGATTGCTCTCTCTGTAAAAGTTCGATTAGTTTTGTCTTAATGTCAGACTGGCCCGGCATGGCCAGGTGGTTAGGGTGCTCGACTCGCAATCTGATGGTCGCGGGTTCGAGTCCTCGTTCTAATAAATATGCTCGCCCTTTTAGTCATGGGGGCGTTATAATGTGACGATCAATCCCACTAATCGTTGTAAGATTAGCACCCCACGAGATAGCGGGGGGCTGAGAGTAAAGTGTG
>NW_013667163.1:246631-249149 GCF_000517525.1 Limulus polyphemus
GTAAAAGAGCACCCCAAGAGTTGGCGGTGGGTGGTAATGACTAGCTGCCTTCCCTCTAGTCTTTCACCACTAAATTAGGGACGGCTAGCGCAGATAGCCCTCGTGTAGCTTTGCGATAAATTCAAACCAAACAAATAATGTCAGACACTATATTTTCAGGTATTAAAGGCGATTTTCAATATCAGACTTGCTCTCTGGTAAGCTTAAGAGCCCATAACACTAAAATTCTGGGTTCAATTCATACGGTAGACCATTGTATTTGCTCTTAAACAAACGAACAATAGCAGACTTGCTTACTTAACTTGTATGAATTGGATGTTCTCTAAATGAAAGACATCTCATTATTAATTACTATCTAAGGTGTTGACATCTATACGTAATCTGAGTAGCTAGGCCTATACAGTTAGGAAACTTGTACGTCTACTAATGTATAAATACACCGAAAACAATCAAATACACTTACCGTCCACGTATGGAACGAAGGAATCACGTAGATTACCTGAATTAACATAAATCTCATTCAAACAATCAAATACACTAAGCGGAACCCCTGTAAAACTATTTACGGGCTCATAAGTAGCCAGTATAACACAGAATACAATATCACGTATTAACAATAACATTAAAACGGCCGTGAGTGGTTTTAGTCGTCAGCTCGCCGAATTGAAGATCAAAGCGTTCTCAATACACGTCCCGTTGCCGAGAAAAATAAATAAATCACAAAACATCGAGTTTCACACTTAGGGGAAGTAGGTGCGTTATACGAGCGATAATATTCGATTAAAGTAGCCCAATAGCTAGGAGCTGGCGATAGATTCTTTTGACTAGCTGCCTTCCCTCTAGTGTATCAATTTAAAATTAGAGCCGGCTAGCGCATTCTGCCCTCGTGTAGCTCTGTGCAAATTTTCGAAATAAATAGACTAACAGAGAAATAGACCAAAATATAATATCTCGTGCAGATTCTCAAATAATACTTATTCTTGGCAAAATATCCCATATGAACACCTGTATACTGCATACTGACATTAAAATATCAAGTCACTTACAGACACGAAAATAACACTTAAAAAACAGGATATACTGAAAATGAAATGGTACATGGAGATATCAGGTACCACGTCGAAGCACTAGAATTCCGTATAATGACAATAAAATACCACGTTCTGACACTACCATGCCATTTCGAGCACTAAAATAGTAAAAAGTGGCATACAAATGCCGAGTTTGAACACTAAAATACTATATCATTATACTAAAATACGACGCCAATTTTTTCCTTTCACTCGAGTCAAAAGCACCTCTCCCTCTCC
This sequence comes from Limulus polyphemus, assembly GCF_000517525.1. NCBI lineage: Eukaryota > Metazoa > Arthropoda > Merostomata > Xiphosura > Limulidae > Limulus > Limulus polyphemus. The sequence goes on from NW_013667163.1 coordinate 247,942, forward strand.
CTTACGCTTTCACTGAAACATGACATCTCAAAAGTAAAATAATTCTGAAAATGCTAGAACTAAAATAACTGTCTGATAATTTAAAAAAATGTATTTGTAATTGATATGATCAAAATATGAACCCATATAATAATTTACTCATTAATACTTTTATAAAACGCAGACAAACAAGTGCAAGTAGTTAAAATTACCATACCATGACCATCAATTAGCACATCACAGAATAATGTGTAATCCCACTGGAATGAGTTCCAGCATCGAATGTGTTTAGGGATGAAAGGAGCTGCTAGCATGATGATAACACAACAGCGGAAAGAGACAGTTAAGGTAATTAGATTATCTCACAATCATTTATATCTACATCATCTCAACCTGAAAGCGACATTTTAAGGAATTCCAGCTCAATTATGACTATTTAGAGACTTCCCTGTCAATTAGTCTCCTACAAGAGTCGACTAGGCCCCCTCCTGCTTTGTCAGAAATCAGCAGGTCCTAATCATTATGTTTGTGAAAGTCATTTATAAGATGGACATGTCATTAAAATATACTAACCAGATTACTTAACATCGAAGCTGAAAGTGCTATTTCATTTTATATTCTACACAAAAGTGTTTTTGATGTTCTGATGGAATTATCTAGGATCGTTTTTTTTTGTGCTCACTGCTCGTTACTTCTATGACTTGGAATAAACAGGATAAGGACAAGTGACCATTTATGTGAAAAAATTTGTACAAAAAAGGAAAAAGAAAAAAACTCAATAAAGTAACAGACCTGCTGCGCACCCCTGGAGTGTCCAAAATGTTTCAGTAAACGTTTCATGAACATTTAGTTATTTTATATGATACTGTAGTGTCAAAAATGTCCCAGTAAACGTTTCTTGAAGATTTATTTATTTTATGTGATACTGAAGTCTCAAAAATGTCTCAGTAAACGTTTCGTGGACATTTATTTATTTTATATGATACTGTAGTGTCAAAATGTCTCAGTAAACGTTTCGTGGACATTTAGTTATTTTATATGATACTGTAGTGTCAAAAATGTCCCAGTAAACGTTTCTTGAAGATTTATTTATTTTATGTGATACTGAAGTCTCAAAAATGTCTCAGTAAACGTTTCGTGGACATTTATTTATTTTATATGATACTGAAGTGTCAAAAATATCCCAGTAAACGTTTCTTGAAGATTTATTTATTTTATATGATACTGAA
>NW_013667163.1:249940-251523 GCF_000517525.1 Limulus polyphemus
GTGTCAAAAATGTCTCAGTAAACGTTTCTTGAAGATTTATTTATTTTATATGATACTGAAGTGTCAAAAATGTCTCAGTAAACGTTTCTTGAAGATTTATTTATTTTATGTGATACTGTAGTGTCAAAATGTCTCAGTAACCGTTCCGTGGACATTTTTTATTTTATATGATACTGAAGTGTCAAAAATGTTACCTTGACGATCACACCGTGAAATGCTCTATGTTTTATATCATATGAGTTTGTTTTGTTTTAGCGCAAAGCCATACAATGGGCTATGTGTACTCTGTTTACCACGGGGAATGGAGCCCTGGAATTTAGTGTCCGTAAGCTACCAAAATCACTACTAAAATTTATTAAAACAGATTTATGTTATAAAATTTGTTAACACTCAGATTGGAAAACGCGGATGAAATGATAATGAAACAACAAAGTCCTCTTGATTCAAAGTTTGTCTTTAATGATGTTAGACATTTATTCTAAGGCTTCAGGACGTATGGTAATGGAGGATATTTGTGAAAGTATTGAAGGATGAACGACAGCTGAGAATTTTCTAGAAAGCCAATCATTTGTCTGTCTGAGGATAGTTACAAGAGTATTTCAGTTGTTTATCTGAAGATATTTACAAGAATATATCTCAATGTCTATCTGAGAATATTTGTAAGAAAATGTCAATTGTCTGTCTGAGGATATGTGCAAGAAATATGTGTTCCTGATAATACTTTGAAGGAAGTCTGTCAGTTGATCATCTGAGGATATTTACAAAAAAGCCAATCTGTTGTGTAATTGAGGAATTTACAAGCGAGGCAATCAGTTGATTAGATGTCTACCTAAGCTACTCTCCAATGAAGTCTTTCAGTTGTCCATTTGAAAACATTTGCAAAAGGCTTTCAGTTAGCTATTTGAGGATACTTGCAAAAAAGTCTTTAAATTTTATTCTCTGAGAATATTTACAAGAAATACTCTCAGTTGTCTATCTGAGGATATTTACGAGAAAGATTATCAGTTGATCGATTATTCAACTGAGAATATTTTTTTCAAAAAAGACTGTAAATTATCTTTCTGAAAATATATGTAATAACTTATCTCAGTTGTGTATCTGAGGTTGTTTACAGGATAGGCTATTAGTTTGAATCCGTAGAAGTAGAACAACATACAAAATGAGAAAAGTTGGCTGATTTCTTACAATGAAATGTTGCTCAAAATCAGAAGAAATAGGTTGGTGATGAAAAGCAACCTTGAATCGAAGAACGATCCCCTATTGGCATTACAAAATTGAAGGGACTTTAGAAGTTATACAAATTATAACAAAAAATCAGATTACTAAGTTGAGAATATAAGGAAGTTCAAGAATTATAAACGTATAGTGGCTCTCTCTTTCTGAGCATGAAAGATAAGATGATGCTTACAATATGTAATTAAAATGTATTGTAATCTCTGTCCGTGGAATCTATGATTATATCTCTCTACCCCCTTAGGGAGGGGGAGGGGAGTATTGTATTTCGTATGTTTCGTTCTTCTTCATTTTAATGTGCCCGGCATGGCCAGGTGGATAAGGCACTCGACTCACAATCTGAGGGTCGC
>NW_013667163.1:251668-254327 GCF_000517525.1 Limulus polyphemus
GCGCGAAATTCCAAAACAAACAAAATCTTCATTTAATGTAATTCAATGCTATATTTCTGAGCCGGTCGTCTTAAAAATTGGAAGGTCAATACGCCCAAATATCATTTGAATTAATTTGTTTTAAATCCCCCTTTCTAGTTCAGGAGTCAAAGGACAAACATTATAAGACACATATTTTGGTTTTCAGTTTTCTTATATTTCGATAAATATTGCACAAAGATATCTTGCGATAACACTCAGAGAATCAACCGGATATATTTGTTCCTCTCTTTTTATTTTACAGTGATCGAAATTAACAAAGAAAATTCGCAATACATGTTACAGGGAGCTCTGAACATAAAGACATTGTCTGCATATTTGAACATTAGAAAGGATTATTATTAATAGCGTTTTCATGCACAGGATGCATAAAACTGCATGTGCCGTGTCGAAGGATACGTCTTAATTGCCTAAAAATTACCTGTTAGGTTACTCTTATTAAAAATAAATCAGACTCCATAAAAGCTGACTGTTCTCTTAGAAAAAGGTCACAATTTAATATGTAAGTGCCTTACGCTTCAAAGTATATATATATATATATTGTTTGTACTTTATGTTTTGGAATCTACTGTATTCTGATGATCTTATCGATAAGATGAATGGGTGGAGAGATTTTGCATTCGCTTACGAATATTAGTTAGCCTTTCTAGTTTCAACTTATTGTTACGAGATAGTTAAGACAAGAATATTTATTTATTTTTGAAGCTGATTATGTTTTTTATATAACACTTTATGAGCGAAGATAAAAATTACATGAAGTTTTCTTTTAATTTAAAATTTCGAGCTATCTTATTTTAAAGCACCCTCTCGTGGTTGTGTGGAATAAAACAAAATATGCATGATTATTTACTTTTTGTTTTGGCATGATGAAATTCCTCCCGTGCTCCTCTCATCAATTTCATTGTTTGATAACAAATAAAAGAAAGCAATGTTTGGCTTAATTTTGCAGCCTTCTTTTCTTCTGATGAAGAACGCAATAAAACGCAATAGATGGTGAATAAGAATTCATAAGACTTTTTATTTTCTTTATATGCCACTCTTACACGACAATATATATATTTAACATATATTGAATTTAATATTGGTTTAACAATTTTGCGATACGCGGCGCATATTGCCGTGTGTGATGATTTAATAAAGACTATTAAAATTACAATTCTAGTACGGCTCGTTTACCACTATACCATAATCTAATACAGTAGAGTATTGTATGGTTAATTTTTTTGCTTGCTTTTTTCTTGAAGACATAAAGGTTAAATATGCGAAAAGGTTTTTATCTTATTATTGTTTTCATTGACTTAGTGAGATAATAGTATTGTCTGGAATATAGGCGTTTCGTTCAAGACTTAAGAATACGTTTTTTACCTGTGTGTAGATAGTGTTTGTATAGTGAATACACCGCCTTCGTGAATAAACAGTATATAAAAGTAACAGGGAGTATTAATGCATAAGTAAACACGTAGCCTTATGGTTGCTATTCCATAGGCTTGGATGTATGTTCTTGTGCTCTACCAGTTGTAAGTTGTTGTTGTTTTCAACCATAAAATCGTTTTAACTATTATGTATTTCCCTCATTCAGTATGTTTGTTCCATTTTATAGAGTATTTAATAAATAACGAAATATGTATAAAGAAAGTTATTTGAAAAGTTTAGAATGTAATCGATACAAGTTGTGTTGAAAATAATTAAAATGTTTATTGTTTTTTTTTTTCATGTACGCGATTCAACAATATTTAGTGGAAGATATCTTTTGTTTCTGCGACGCAACCTTTTGTTCATAAAATATTAACCAATAATTCTTTTGAAAGCGCAATACGAATGAGAATGGACGATTTTCTTCTTTATTTACTCTTTCATGCCCCCCCCCCCGATGGGTCAGTGTTTACTCTGTCATGTCCCCCGATGGGTCAGTGATAATTGCGGATTCGATCTTCTGCTGCCGACATAACACAGTTAGCCCATTGTGTAGCTTTGTGCTAAACCAGAAACAAGCAAAAAAAAACACGCAACTTGGTGAATGTTCAGTTTGGAGTCCTTTCCTGCCATGTCATAACCTGATTCTTTGTTCTCAAGCACAGGGAGCGACTTTTTCGGTATCTCTGTATATTTTTCAAGGTATGCACGATCTGAGCTATTTCTTTGGCAGTCCATCCGTTATCGAACATATTGTGTTCTGAGATAGAAGACATCAGTTCTGTTGAGATGGGCGTGGTCTTTTCATTTTAGGGTGCTACAATACAGACAGGGTTTCCCGATATTTTTCAATTAAGTTGTCGAGTTGTGCACTTTAGGAAATCACTTGAAAGAAGAAAGTTATCCAACAATACTATTTGAACAGGCGCAGAGAGCTGGTGCTAATGTGATATTAAAAAGAAATCTATTGACAATAGTTTATTCGATTGAGTTCACGAGCTTCGGCAACTTTATGCATGAGGCCTTGGTGTTGTTGTTTTGGAAGCAGGAATTATCTCTAATTTGGCAAGATAATTATTTGGCATAAACCCTAGCCGCAGTGGCTTTGTAATTAACATGATCAGTTTACCAATCTTAGTTTGTTTGTTACGTTGTAAGTCCGTAGACATGCCGCTGTGCCACTGGGGGTTTGTTTGTTTCTTTTTTG
>NW_013667163.1:254848-264248 GCF_000517525.1 Limulus polyphemus
AACGAATAGTGGGATTGACCGTCACATGATAACGCCCCCACGGCTGAAAGGGCGAGCATGTTTGGTGGGATGGGGATTCGAACCTGCGACCCTCAGATTGCGAGTCGAGCTCCTTATCCACCTGGCCATGCCGGGCCGCCACGGGGGGTCACCAATATTAGTAAATCTCGTTTCGTTAACTACAAAATATCATTTAGAGGTAAGAAAAGTTAGGAATGTGGCATTTTCTGTATTTTCTAAAAACTTCATTTTCTGTATTTTTCTAAAAACTTCATTTTCTGTATTTTCTAAAAACATGTCATTTTACTTTTATGTATTTCAAATTTTTGTTAATTTACGTTCATACTGGTTCAACATGGGCGGAGTGATTTACAACATAATAATAGATTGATTTATTTACCACAAAACTTAGACATTGATTTGCTGTTTATATGTATATATATGAACAATAAAGATTATTTCTGCGAGACAACCAGTCAGGCATTAATATAATATAACTATATTCACATTTAATATTTGTATGAAATTTATAGACATAATATTTCGAAAACGCTTAATGTTTATGCAATACTTAAACACTTAAACTGTTATATTTGGCTTATTTGTATATTAAAAATAAGATGAGTAATAATACATATTTTCCAGAGGATACTATAATTTTTAGTTGTATTTTCTCACCAGCCCTCCCCAGTGGCACAGCGGTATGTCTGCTGACTTACAACGCTAGAATCTGGGTTTCGATACCCGTGGTGGGCAGAGCACAGATAGCCCATTGTTTAGCTTTGTGCTTGATTACAAACAAACAAACATTTTTTTAACAATGCAATTGTAGCACGCTCACTACCTAATACACTGTCAGTTGTGTTTACTCCCCCTCGCGTGAGGTAGCGCACTTCCGCTCTTCACGTGTATTAAGAATAACCGATTCTGTTTGTTTGTTTGTTTTTAATTAGGCACAAAGCTACACAAGGGCTATCTGTGCTCTGCCCCACCACGGGTATCGAAACCCGGTTTCTAGCGTTGTAAGTCCGCAGACATACCGCTGTGCCACTGGGGGGGGGCTAACCGATTCTGAATATAGATTGTAATACCACCGAGTAAATCTAATTTGTGGTAAAGAATGCACAACAAGTCTAGGGGAAATTGGTCGATTTGCAACCTATGATTTGTACATTTGTATTTTTCAAAGAATAGAGAAATTGATTTACTTTTGTAGTTACGAAGCAAATAAATATTTGTGTATTATTTTTTTCACTTAGTGGAATTTGAATGGGTTGAGTATAGAATAGATTAAGTTACATTAAAACGATTTTGACTAAGTAAATCAGCAAGACACTAGACAACCACAGCTGATATAAAGTCGCGTTAAAACGACACGTGTCAGAAATAAATTTTGCCATTGTTTAGCGTCGCGTAGGTAGTGTGGTACCACTAAAAATTGATCACTTTAGGAAATAGTGTGTAAAAGCCCTTCTTGAATGAAATTATTCACACACTTAGATCACACAGATGGATTCCGATCGGATACTTAGATTTTCCAAGGGCAAGAATACATTTAATGGTATAAAGGAATATGAATGAACTTGGGGCACCAGGAACACGGAGAAAGAAGTGACCTGCAGCAAGTCGTAACCTAGCCGTGGTAAGCAAACAACGGCGTCTCGTAACAGGTGATAATCCATTAACAAAAAAGGCAGTAGTAAAAGTAGAAAGTCGTTAACGTGTTCCAGGCAATAGTACGCAACGTTATTAAGAAGTGCCTCCATCTGAAAAAACGGCACAACTCACGCGTACACATGCTGCTTCACGACATATCATTTTAGCCATGTAGAATGAAACGAGTACCTATGCTATTCCATGTGAAGAAATACCGGCCATGTGATCAAAAGAAGAGCTTGCGTATTTCCGTGCGATTGGGCTGTTGAAATGAGCGCTGGAAAACCGTTGTCCTCTTAGATTAGACAGAGAATAGAACGCTTGCAGGAAAGAGAAACACGAAATTATTACAGTGAAGCCTCTTGCAATAGAAAATACGCTGCAGGGTTATTGTCGAGATTCACATTCGTCAGATAGAACACGACCGGACCGACGGCATGGACTGTATCGATGTAGTGAGGTCAAAATCGCTTGAATGTAACGCACTCAATCTTTGTACTATTGTTATGAACGTTTTATTGTTTACATTTTTGTCAGAATAACAAGAGATAAAATTAGCTACTTTAGCGTTCCTTTCGTTTTTTTTTATCATGCCTTATGGACATAAGCTTGTGTGGAAAGCTTAGCTTAGCATAAAACAGTATAGTCATAGATTAAACAGTCACCTGAATAGTGAAAAATGTTAGAAACAAGTAGAAGATATATTTTATTTTACGACATTTCTTAAGAATATCTCGAAACAGACTCGAGTGTTCATATCTTTGTGTATCACTAAAATAAACTCACCCAGCACAAATCCATCTTTACTCCATTGAACTGCGCCCGATGCATATGCAACATGGCATTGCATTTCAGCAGTATCTCCTTGAATAACTTCCTTATCTTGAGGCTGAACTCGAAAATACTGTTGTTGCTGACAAATAACTGCAAATAAAAATAATCGTGCAAATAAAGGGTAAAATAGCTTAGAAAGTACAACATCCAATTACATTACATTTACATTTTGTTGCCCTTTTTCATATATTCTTCTTACAGGAGTTACGATTCATTTCACGCAAAAATTCTCGAGTTATTGAAGTAGCAGTATTTTCATCGATGGGTCCACAGTATTTTTTATTTACTTACAACACAAAAATCTGGGGTTCGATCCCCCGAGGTGAACAGAGCCCAGATTGTCCATTGTGTAGCTAGCTTTGCGCGAAAGTTCTAAAGCGAAGAAACAAAAGATCACGTGACGACAGAGAAGAGTTTGTTTGTTTTTTTAGAGCAAAGCTATACTGGATTATATACTGTGTCCACCGCGGGTAATCGAACCATGAATTTTAGAGTTGGAAGTCCGTAATCTTACTGTTGTCCCACCAGAGAACACAGGGATGAGACTAATCACACCAGCTACATAAACGAAAAAAAATTAAATTACATTTTATGTGCAACAACTTCCGTATATGACAGAACGAATCCCCAAACTTTTTATTTATACTTCGTGATTGATGTCTCGATATTGGTTGTTCCTGTAACAATTTCATAGAAGCATATATATATATACAAATAGCTTACAAACCATTTATTATATTAAATGTTAATAGGCGATTGAATCAGCACTATAAAACAATAATAAATTAAATATCGCATTGACAACCAGGACCGATAACGGTAATGCGATATACACACATAGAAACACACACAATATATATTAAGACATACACCCATATTCACAAACAAACACACGTACATATATATATATATTTCATGTTACTGTTAATATAGTTCAATTTGAGACATATAACTATATAATATTTCAGTCTTATTTTTAAAAGATTACAGACACGAATAATAGAAAATCTATTTTTATTGCTATCCATATCGATCAAAACTAAACATTTACCCTATATTTGAAATAGCTCATTTAATATACCTATATTATTATGAGTATGCAACGCCATTAAAACTAAAACTAATAATTATTAGAATGAACTGATTCATCAGTTGGATAACCTAATTGCCAACGCTATTTTGGGCCGTAGTCCCAATAATTATGTTTGCATCATAGGTTTTTAGACTGCCAATAATAAAGTAAGAATTACGTTTCTAAAATCCACACAAGTTTTATCGGTTGTAAAAACCTTTGTTTATTTGATTCACAACGTTTCACTAGGTTTACCTGGCATCATCAGGTGCGATACAAGACCAGTTTTCGTATCCCACCTAATGATGCCCGGTAAACATGGTGAATAATAAAAAAAAAATGCTATGTACAACTGATAAAAATTGTGTGAAATTAATACAGTACTCTAGAGCTTTGCATTTGAAACGTTAACCGAGCAAAACATTTTGAATTTATATAATTCGTTATTTAAGATCAAGAATGGTAGATTTTTAAGCATTGTAAGTTATCAAGTTGGGGATCTGAGGGTCTCGAGATCTAAAGGTTGAGCTATAAAGCACGCTTCGCACTTTCAGTTGTGAGTATGTTATAAGAGTAGCAATCAAACTCACTGATCAAGAGTAGCTGATTCGGGTGGTGGGTGTTCTTGACTTGCATTTCAAAATTAGAGACGGCTATGCATGAACCATGAGGGTCTCTGACCTGGCCGTTTAAACCATGTTGTGAAAAAGGAGTAGCTTTCAAAATTAGAGACGGCTACGCATGAACCATGAGGGTCTCTGACCTGGCCGTTTAAACCATGTTGTGAAAAAGGAGTCGCTTAGGTGAATAAACAAACAAAGACAATTTTGTATCATTACGCCAATTTCTATTTCAGACCTCATATGAGAGCCAGCAAAATATTTTAACATAATGTTCATATGGTTCGTTTTAAATTTAGCCCAAAGCTACACGAGGGCTATCTGCGCTAGCCGTCCCTAATTTAGCAGTGTAAGACTAGAGGGAAGGCAGCTAGAGCCCAAGAGTTGGCGGTGGGTGGTGATGAATGAGAAACCAACTGAGAAGTTAAAAGAATGGATAAAGGTAAAAACGGAAGGTAAATATGACAATTCCAATTTTATACGGCCTGGCTTGGTCAGGTGGCTAGGGAGCTCGATTCGCAATCTACGGGTTCGAATCCCCGTCCCACCAAATATGCTCGCCCTTTCAGCTGTGGGAGCGTTATAATGTGATGGTCAATCCCACTATTCGTTGGTAAAAGAGTGAAAATGTTTTGGTGGTATTCAAGAAGATATTAATCGTATGTTACTTATTTGGAAATCCAATATACCTTGGTGTGAAATTATTCCCTTGTTACTCTCCCGAAACTCTGCTTAATTTGCCAGTTTCTCTACTGTTGGTCGTTTAAATTTCTCTAATAATTTTTTGATCATAAGAAAATCCTTTCTTTTCTTAATAAAATCTTTCTCTATTCCACTGTAAAAAACAAAAAAAAACAACACTAAACATTTTTTTCGAAAAGTAATACATTTAATTGCAGAATTTATATAAAGTATACGAATTTATTCAATTTAAATTTTTTAATTTCATATTAGGTTTTGATTGGAGAAAAACATCTCAGGTTACAATATAAATTATTACTAGCCTTTATAATCGAAAGCCAAGTGAAAACAGTCTTTAAAATAATATCTATATTAACATATTTTCAATGTTAGCACTAAAATCAGTGTAATGCAATACAAATATTTTACACACTATAGACATTATTTTTGAAAAATGCTTTAGCTACTCTTAAGGGATTTGAAATTCTTTAAATCTTTTTGATATTACAAATTTAAATAAATCAAGGATCATAATCTGTGCGTTGTTAGTCCAAAGAATGGAATGTTCCAGAAATAAAATAAACTAAAAATAAAATCAAAGTCACGATGAAAAAGTGACATTTTTGTGTTATTTTTAAATAAAGAAACAGGGTGTTCATAAAGACCTAGTGGAAATTTAAACTTTAATAACTTTTGATATGCATATGATAGAAACAAACTATAAAGAGCAGATAAAAACATAATCGACGAAGTTATATTACAATATAATAATTTTTAAATAAAGAAACAGGGTGAATGTGGTAAAAAATATACAGGGTGTTCATAAAGACCTAGTGGAAATTTAAACTTTAATAACTTTTGATATGCATGTGATAGAAACAAACTATAAAGAGCAGATAAAAACATAATTCATGAAGTTATATTACAATACATTTCAATTTTCTAAATTTCAACATAACCGCCATCTGCAGCGATTAATTTTTCAAGCAGATTCATGAGTAATGTCGTGAATTAGATTTGTGTTTTTGCTCTAAGTTCCTCAAAGAATTGACCTTTGATCAATAAACAGTAGTTTTACGTCGGCCAATAAAAAAAGAAGTTCAATGGGGATAGGTCAGAAAAGTAGCAGGGAGCACCGAACTATTGGAAGAAGGTGCTATCTAAAATATTCAGTCGGTGTAGGTGTAGTGATTTATTACAATGAGATCTAATTTTACTCCTCTCTACTGTTATTGACTTCAGTTCAGCTAACCGTGTCACATAGCTGACCTTTTCTTCTATCGTTTTTATATTCGTTATTTAGTGATCTGACATAAAAATATTGCATTGTAGTAAAACTTTATGAATTATGCTTTTATGAACCGTTTACAGGTGTACATCAAAAGTTGTTTGGGTTTATAGTTGCACAATGACTTTATGATTGTTATTGTTTGTTATGGATTTCGCGCAAAGCTACACGAGGGCTATATGCGCTATCCGTACCTAATTTTGTAGTGTAAGACTAGAGGGAAGGCAGCTAGTCATCACCACCCACCGCCCACTCTTAGGCTACTCTTTTACCAACGAATAGTGGGATTGACCGTCACATTATAACGCCTCCACGGCTGAAAGGGCGAGCATGCTTGGTGTGACGGGGATTCGAACCTGCGACCCGCAGATTGCGAGTCGAGCGCCCTAACCACCTGGCCATGCTGGGCCTCACTTTATGAACACCCTGTATTTCTACTACAATGCAGTCTAAGAATTAACCCACTAAATAGCAGTATTGAGTAACTGAACATTACTTATTCGAACAATGTAGAATCTTCTTGGTTAGTTAACACAACAGAGCGATTGCACTTCCAATATAACTGCGTAGAATCTACCAGGTTAACCTAAACCATTCTTTGAAAAATGTGTGTATGTGTGTATGACCACTTATAACTGGCGAACCGCTACAATAGTCACCAAGCCTGGCATTTATTCCTTAGGGCCCGCGGGGAGTGACAGGAAGGATTCGGTGTTTCGATCTGACCCCCCTCACGAGGTTAACATTGTACATCAGTTGAACTTGTATTAAAAACTTGTCTAATTACATCGTAACAAAAGTATTTTAAATAAACAAACTTACCCATATATTATCTGATTAACATGTGGAAAAGTAGGCCTTGCATTAAACGTTAACCATACTTTTTATCAAGTTTTCGAACACGTCTTTGATGAGACGTCTGCTATCCTGCTGTAGTTTTACATCTATTCCCACATTACTAAAGTTTTATTTCCATAGAAAGTTATAAAGAAACATGTGTTTTTGGCGAATGTGTAAATTGGGAACTTAATACTGTCTAATCTGTATCAAACAAATAAAACAAAATGGTCTTCTAATTTTTTTAATATGGACTAAAAGTGCAATAACTGTCTAAAACTTGATTGTTATTTCATTATACATATATTTTCAATCTGAATGACAATTTACACGATACATGGACTAAACGATGGTCACCTGTAGGGTCCATCCCCAGTTTAGAATTGCTGACCAGTAGGAAGGAAGCCAGCCAACAGCATTTATCGCCTACATTTATACTCTTTTACTGAAAGTTCAGTGTGTGTAGCTCATACCTTGGATTTTCTATGATTCAAGTTTACTTCGAAAATGTACCTCATCTTGGGTAATCCACAATAAGACACTTCACCCTGATAATATGAAAGAGAATAGAAACTCACGTGAATTACTGTGAATAGTTGGAATATGTAACTGGTCTAGCTAGAGCAATATGATAATTCGTCTAAATTTTCATACGTATTAGATTTAAGTAAAAATCAATGTGAAAAGTACATAAGTAGAGCATACGAATTAGCAAAGAACCAAAGCGTTTTGGGGATATAAATCAGACGTTATCCACACAGAAGATTTAAACTTGGGGCCAGCTACGTTTTGGACTGCCCTGCATACGCTTCAGATCTATTTCGTAAAACTTTCTCTAGAGTTAAAAAAAATTACACTCTACAATTTGGGAGAGGGGTCGTTATAAGGATAACGGTCAAATTTCACTACTGGATTAGATTAGCCCAAGAATTAGCGATGGATATTTTGACTAGCTGCCTTCCTTCTAGTCTATCACTTTAATATTAGGGACTGCTAATACAGATAGCTCTCGAGTAGATTTGCGAGAACCCCCCCCCCCAAAAAAAAAAGAAAAAAAGAAAATGGCAGCCGATAATAATTAAATTTCTACCTCGTAAGAGATCAAGAAATTATATAAATCACGATTTTATGAATAATGAAGACTTTGAGAAAAGGAGCTAATTTTTTCAGTGAAGAATGGTTTATTGTTGTTTTATCTTCGTTAAAAGTTTAACAGTCTAACAAATATGTTACTTGATTCATATTGAAGTGTTGGGTTTTAATTTATGGCTTGTAGGATTATTCTATTTCAAGACATTTTAAGTGTTGTATTGGGAATTTTAGAAGATAAAATATTTTAAAAACTTACAAAATGTAAAAATAAATAATAATGAGCTGTCAAATTTTTAAACTTATTATCTTGGGCTTAAAAAACTTCTTCAAATAATTTCACGGAAAGATATATAGATGTCGCGTCTAAAGAACTTTCATATACGAATTATATTTGTGGTAAGTTGACCAGATATACTAAGGGTTTCTAACTTTAAACATTATATTCCACGTAAAATGTATTCGTCTCTTCTTCATCATTCATTCAGGGCATTTTTATGAAAATATTCATAATCCTAGTTTCACAAAATTATGTATTGGGATGCCCTAAAATATTTCGAGTGTCATCCTTTTTTTACGAAAGGTCCGTCAAGATATAGTGAATTCTGGTAAAAACATACTTTAAAGTACGGGTCTTAGTTTCCGTTATTTTCAAGAAATATGCCAATTATAACGAAAACGTACAAAGAAACAATTAATAATTTGGATTTCCTTTTCGTAAATCTATCTTTTTGTCTTGAATAGGCCTGTTGTAAAAATGGTAAATTATTTTCCAATTATTTTAGAATGACATGGATAGGGTTAGCAATGTAAGGAATATTGTAATAAAGTGAATAGTTATCAGAGAGTATGGATTATAAGAGCTTGTTGAAGTTTGTATTCTCGTAATTAAAAGATTACAGATATTGAACTCTGACATGGGGATGGGGGGGTATCCGACACTACGGAAACTCCCCTACGTGCACTATTGGGTTTTACAGACCATGTTTGGGTACATAATAACAAAAAGACAAATCTGTGTACTTTATGGGAATGTAACACACCACAGAGTTCGTGGTGAAAATAATAACGTTACGTGTCTATAGAAAGGAATAAGTAGTGAAAAAATAAAGCTATATGCCTATAGAAAGGAATAAGTAGTGAAAAAATAAAGCTATATGCCTATAGAAAGGAATAAGTAGTGAAAAAATAAAGCTATATATCTATAGAAAGGAATAAGTAGTGAAAAAATAAAGCTATATGCCTATAGAAAGGAATAAGTAGTGAAAAAATAAAGCTATATGCCTATAGAAAGGAATAAGTAGTGAAAAAATAAAGCTATAT
>NW_013667163.1:265179-267596 GCF_000517525.1 Limulus polyphemus
TGGAATTGTCATATTTACCTTCCGTTTTTACCTTTATCCATTCTTTTAACTTCTCAGTTGGTTTCTCATCTACGAGAATACAAACTTCATCAAGCTCTTATAATCCATACTCTCTGATAACCATTCACTTTATTACAATATTCCTTACATTGCTAACCCTATCCATGTCATTCTAAAATAATTGGAAAATAATTTACCATTTTTACAACAGGCCTATTAATAACGACTTGTTTTGGCAACTGCCTTTGCCAAAACATTTTTTATATGCCATAGTAAGATTTCCATAGCCTACCTTTACATCATCTCTTGTACCATCCTCTCCTGTAACATTATCCTGTTTTCCAGAAAACAAAATTTCTTTTTACTGTTCACTATAAAGCCGAAACATGACGTTTGCTCGTTTATTTAGAAGTTGTAAACCTTTGTACATTTTCTATTTTGTGTTCAGAGAGACTTTGGGTGTCTAAATTTGCTTCTAAATCTTCCATAACTTTTAACAGATCTTCCACATCGTTTTTTTTTACACACACACGGATGTATTGTTCATTTGAACAATACATTGCCCACTTTAACTGCTTATCTATATATATCCGTTATAGTGTTCATTTTAACTATTTTCTATATACATGTACAAAATGTTATGGAAAATGGTTAAAAAGATATAAAAATCAACAGATAAGAAATTTCACGTCTTTGTAACACTAAAAGCATATCATTAGAAATATAAGCAAAAACCCACTTTATTAGCAGTAATGAATTAGTTTTTTCAGGACTGCGATTTAAACGCCCACCAGAAGTAGATATCCTTAAACAATACAGTGTTTACTTCGAGTAATTGATTTTTAGTACGTCACATTTTCAAATTTTGTTTTCTTAGAAATCCGTAACTAGGCAACCTCATAGTGAATGCTGTAGCTAAGCAACTACCGAGGAAGCGGAGTTGATCCGCAAAATCCTTAAATTTTTTTCGTACAATTTCTTTCGAAATTGAATTTCGCTCAGTATCAAATGTATAGCTGTAGGATATCATCAGAATTTCGCTTTCTGCGAACACAAACCGTCTCGAATCGTCCTTCACTTCTGTAATAAAATCTAATTCTTTCGAAATGTTCGCTACCTATCGTACACTTTAACACGAACACCAATATTACACTTTTTTTATATACTTAAATCCCCTTTTCAAAAGTAGATACTTCTCTTCGTGCGACATCAAAGAGCAGTAAGCAGAAATGACTCACCAGACTTACTTAAAAGTTTGAAATAAACTTGGATCAGAATGTTATCACTCTCGCGAACAGCACAGAATAACTGTTTCTTTTTTAAATGCTGTTGCTGTTCTGACATTCGGTGCTGTCTATACAACCTATGTCGAAGTGTAGCCGGAGGAAGAAATAAAAAGGTTTCCCAACGGTTGAACGGTGAGTCTGAAGACTTATAACGCTAAAAGTGGAATCTCGATACCCGTGGTGGACACAGCACAGATAGTTTTGTGTAGCTTTGTGCCTAACAACAAACAGACAAAAAACATCTCATTAACAATTTACTTCTATGAATAAAATTTTATGACGTATTTTATTTTATTGAATCCCAAGCCCTCTACGGCCGTTGGGGAACCATGGATGCTGATACCTTATCGATGATTCTCGGGCAAATTTCACTTACTGGGTTCCATCTCCTTTCCAGGTAGCCGTTCCTAATTGAGCAGAGAAAGACTAAAGGGAAGAAAATTAGTCAACACCACCAATCGCCAACTCTTGAGCTACTATTTTACCAACGAATAGTGAGTGGAATTGACCGTCACACTCTAAAGCCCTAATGGGTGAAAGGGCGAGCATGCGCCTTAGTCACTAGGCGCTTGTTAGGCCTTTCTACGTCATCTCAGTTTAAAAGATAAAACGAATATAGCGCATAATAAAACGATGGCATATAAATAATTATATATATATATGTACCGGGTGAGGAAAAGTCACTCTACAATTGTACATAGTTAAATATCTTTGCTCTTGTAAAAAGGTTTCGATATTCGATTTTGTCTTTGCGTTGTTTGTTGTCTTTTCATGATTATTTTTTTTTTTTTACAGATTTAGAAACCCATGTTTATTTTATTATGTTTCAGTTGTCTTTGTATTGATAAAAGTGTGCAACAGGGTTAGGCAAAAGTCACAATACAATTGCACACTTTTATTAATATAATACGGGGCCGAGCGTGGCCTAGTGGTAAGCGTATCTTAACTGTGAATCCGTATTTGGGATCCATAGGTGCACTATAAGAATGATGGTCAAACTATTCGGTCAAACAATAGAAGACCAAGAGTTGACGGTGGGTACTTCTGATTGATGGTCAAACTATTCGGTCAAACAATAGAAGACCAAGAGTTGACGGTGGGTACTTATGATTGATGGTCAAACTATTCGGT
>NW_013667163.1:268584-284841 GCF_000517525.1 Limulus polyphemus
GGTCAAACTATTCGGTCAAACAATAGAAGACCAAGAGTTGACGGTGGGTACTTCTGATTGGTGGTCAAACTATTCGGTCAAACAATAGAAGACAAAGAGTTGGCGGTGGGTACTTTTGATTGGTGGTCAAACTATTCGGTCAAACAATAGAAGATCAAGAGTTGACGGTGGATACTTCTGATTGGTGGTCAAACTATTCGGTCAAATAGTAGAAGACCAAGAGTTGACGGTGGGTACTTATGAATGATGGTCAAACTATTCGGTCAAACAATAGAAGACCAAGAGTTGACGGTGGGTACTTCTGATTGGTGATCAAACTATTCGGTCAAACAATAGAAGACAAAGAGTTGGCGGTGGGTACTTTTGATTGATGGTCAAACGATTCGGTTACAGTTACAACTAATTATATTAGGTCGTCAAGAAATTAATGTCGCGTTTTGGAACACTTTCATTACCCCCCCCCCAAAAAAAAACGTACATCACGTATAATAGTTAAACGAACCGTCTAAACGTCACGTGAGTGTAACTTATATAATGTGTAAAGTTTAGTATACTCTAATCCCTTATAGTGATGGCACACGACGACACACACATTCGGCATGTAATGCTGTTTGAATACAAGAAGGGAAACAACGCCTCTGTATCAAAGAAGTGTATGGGGATGTTTTGAACGTTCATAAGTGTCAACGATGGTTCAGCAATTTTCTTTCAGGTGACTTTACCCTTAAAAACTGTGATGGCAGGGGCTGACATGTTGGAATTGATAGTGATGCTCCGAAGACACTTGTTGAGTCTAACCCAAGAAAACACACTCGTGAAATGGCCCTGAAATTGCATGTCTCTCGTAAAACAATACGTAAATATCTAAGGAATGTGGGAAAACTCCATAAAGAAGGTGTTTGGGTGCCTCGCGAATTCACCGATGATCATCGTTTCCAACGTGTGAACGTAGCTTAGTCTCTTCTGGCGCGTGAACCATTTTTGGACAGAATTGTCACCGGTGAGGAAAAATGGATTCTCTATGCGAGTATTAAATGTCAAAAACAATGGCTCAGTCCTAGAAACAAAACACTTCAAACCCCAAAACCTGGACTTCATCCGCAGAAAGTGATGCTTTGCATTTGGTGGGACATCAAAGAGGTAATTCATTTCGAATTGCTCAATCTACAGCGAACTGTCAATGCAGAGATCTGTCGTCAGCAACTGGAACGTTTAAATCAAGCCCTTCATCGGAAATGTATTCTTATTTTCCACGACAATGCACATCCACACGTGGCACATTTGACGCAACACAAGATTATGGAGTTGGGTTGGGAAATTCTCCCTCACCCACCATATTCTCTACATATTTCACCATCATATTACCATCTTTCTCGTTCGCTGCAACACCATCTTAATGGGAAAATGTATGCGGATGTGGAAGGTGTTAAAGAGGACATCGACATGTTTTTTCTTCAAAGCCAAGTGATTTCTTTAATCAGGGAATTAACAACCTGATTATGAGATGAAAAAAGCATCATCGATAAGAATGGAGACTATCTAATGAAAATACTCAATGATTTTGACAACCCTTCGACAAAGGTTGAAAAATATAAGCACTCGCAAGGAATGTTTGTTTGTAATTAGGCACAAAGCTACACAATGGGCTGTCTGTGCTCTACCAACCATGGATACCGAAACCTGCTTTCTAGCGTTGTAAGTCGGCAGACATATCGCTGTTCCACTGGAGGGGGGGGGCAACTCGCAAGGAATGTTTGTTTGTAATTAGGCACAAAGCTACACAATGGGCTGTCTGTGCTCTACCAACCATGGATACCGAAACCTGCTTTCTAGCGTTGTAAGTCGGTAGACATATCGCTGTTCCACTGGAGGGGGGGGGGCAACTCGCAAGGATGTTGATTTCTTATAAACAGAGTGAAACTGTACTACAACGAACGAAAATTGTTGTTTGCTATACCAAAACCGTTTTTTTCATGAAATATTTCTTCAATAAATCACAGTGTTTAAGACATGTTGTCGAGGGTTCTGTGATCTAGGATACGTTACCAGAATGTAATGTTGATTTTGTGTGTTACATAAAAAAAACTCTTTTTATCACTCAAATTGCAAAAATGACATTTTTATTTTATGGACCTATATTTGTGCTAAAATGATAATTCTCTAGTCAGTAATATTTAGAACTGACTAAGTGTATCTATCTTTCCTGTTGATAAAGTTATATAATGCGATGCTTTGTTCACAGATCATTTATAACTTCAAACACAAAATGTCATTTTCTACACTGAAGATCTGAAAATAAGCATATTTCTATCATATCTCTGAAAACTGTACCAGATTCAATGTTATGTCTTTAAATTTCAGCTTCCCAGCCTGTCTGTAAAGCTTACTATATTCACACTGCTTAAAGTACCCTTGAAACAACAGAATGCGAATATCTTACAAATCGGAGTAATTCTGTGGATACGAAATAATCTGACAGAACAATAACATATTAGAAGTTAGGATAATCTTTTGTGTAGTAACAGAACACAACACGAACGTCTTCTGAACCAGGAATATATTTTGTGTGCAGTTCTTACAGAACACGGAGATATTACGCATCAGGATAACTCTTCGTGTAACAATCTGAAGATAGAACATAAGCGACTTACTGTGTCGTTGACATTTGTAAAACGTGGTAGAACATAAGCGACTTACTGTGTCGTTGACATTTGTAAAACGTGGCAAAAATATCACTTTTTTATTCTTTACACTTTATAACCTTCGTGTTTTTTCTCGCTCATTCGTTTCTATAAAGTAAACCGAACCGAAATAAACCTAACGGATCAGGCCACACGAGTCTAACATGCGTTTGTATAAAGGGTGATTCAGAAGCCTATTGACAAAAATAGAAAATTAAAAATGGATAGGCATAACAAAGCAATTGTTAGTTGTGGGCCATCTTAATAAAACATTTTGAGCCCAAAATTACGAAAATCGCTTCGTAACGAGAAGAAAAAAGAACAAGTGAAAAGAAATAAGACGTATCTTCTTATTTATAATCGAAAGTTCGTCATTTCGCAGTTTATTAAAGAATGTATAGAGGTTAGCAAAATGGAACGGAGTGTGGAGGAACAGGACTGGTACTTTGATGCTTAGTGTGGAATAGTTTTGTGAACTATAATGAAGAATGAAAGGATCACTATTATACTCCATAATGTGGAATTATTTCATCAATATTGTGAAGTTTAATAAAGATAAAACCTTTTGTTTGAGAAGAAAAGGATTGTAATAACCTCACAATAAAGGATTTGATTATGTACAGTTTTGGGTGTGAATAAAGGAGATCAGAAAGAGAAAGATTGTGGTGTTAGTGGCTGGCTGGGGTCTAATTATGGGTCTTTTCTCTAGTTATTAACTAGTTAATAATTAGGTGGTCGCCGGCCACCAATCATGAGAGTGATTGTACAGATATATTATATCGTTATATTAAAACAATAGTGGAGCCTTACCACATCGTTACAGTCCACATCACCACGGCCGATCATTCTCTACCTAACCACCGTACATTTTAGCAATAGCCTTATAGCGTAGGGAAAACTAAAAATAATCAGTCGTAAGGTTGTCGGGTCCAAATCAAACCACTCCTCTATGTATGGTTTCCAAAATATATTTTACGAAGACGACGGTTTCAAAAGTCCGATTGCAGAGAGATCCATAAGTATTGCGTCCAGCGTCATGACTACTATGTCTTCATATAGAATAACATGAATACTAATTTCACTCTCCATATGCTCAAATATTCGACTATTGAATAGGAGGTATACCTGGAAACCTTATCATGATGTGTCCACACCCTGATAGCCCCGTTTCCTTTTATACAAAGGCGGTATTTCTGTGTGATACAAAGGATCCAAAACAGTGGTCTGATAGTCAGCAGAGTTCACACTGATATTTTTTATCCACTCTTCAGATTCCTAAGTTGCCTCTGGCGCAGTATCCGGCAATGATAATGCATCCCTTCGAAAATAAGTAAAATTCACGACAAGCTGTGCACAACTGTTGGATTTTTTTCACTCACTCATTGTAAGAAAATATTATCAGATTTTTACCGTTGTTAAGGTACTTATACGCTTCGTTGAGTATCAGCATGTACTTCCATTTTCTTCTCAGGCTATGTACCGAGCGTACAGTTATCTACAGTTGGATATTTCATGGGTCGCTTTTCCAGACGGAGATCCTTATGGTTATGTTGCGTATACTGTTGCTTGAGGTAAATGGACGACTTTTATTCCTAAGTTTTGTGTCGTGGATTTTTACTTGTTATAAGACGCTAAACATGACTTCGGTAAGACTTGTTGCAGTCTATTTCTGGATGGTACAGGTGCTTCAAGTTGATTCACATTCTGTTGCTTTCGAATGCCATTAAATACAAGGAATATCCTCGTCTTGAAATTCTAAATCTCCGAATGGAATAAATCCTTATGAACTGAACGTATATATTTTTTTGCGTCGGAAAGGGTTGTTACATAATATTTCGAAATGTGATCAATGTTCAGTTACATCACATAGCTTATTGCCCAAGTATATTAAGATGTTGTTATGATACATTCCGTCCTACTATGACTTTATATCAGTTGCGGTTTTCACGTCACTTGCATATTGAAAATCGCTGTAGAATTATCGTAATAAAAGGTTTAGTGACGTACATTTATTGGTTGATAAATGAAATTCGCATCTATAGCAAAAAGTATAAAAAGAAATATGGAATTGTTGAACCAATAATTTGATTACTTCAAAGATTTATACAAATTGCGATCAAATCAATCGAATATACTAGCTATAGAATGTACGTAAAGATTGCTTCATTCAATCAACATGATAAATATTATAATATCTAATTTTCTAAAACGTACTTTATAAAGAAACAATGGATAATATCAACTCTTTCAGCAATTTTAAAACCAACTTTTATGCATGCGATCATTTACTTCTTTATATTAATTGTGAATTATAGTATTATTAAATTATTATTATGTTATACGTAAGGGTTATAGGCTTTGGCTTTTTTTTATGATTTCGCGCAAAGCTACACGAGGGCTATCTGCACTAACCGTTTTGGTGACAATTGGGCAAGGATTATTGCTGAAGGCGTTGGTGTTATTAATCAAAAAGCCACACATTAGACTATCTGTGCTCTTCCCACCACGATTATCGAAACCCGATTTTTAGCGTTATGAGCACCTAGAACTTTCCTCTGAGCCACTGGAGGGTTATTACAGAAGATTAAATGTCTGCATCGCAATTACAATTTGGTTTGGACAAGGGTTATTACTGTAGAGTAAATGTCTGGTTTTTAGCATTATAAGCCCCCCAGTGGCACCGCGGTATGTCTGCGGACTTACAACGATAGAAACCGGGTTTCGATACCCGTGGTGGGCAGAGCACAGATATCCCATTGTGTAGCTTTGTGCTTAATTCCAAACAAACTTAGCATTATAAGTCGGCAGACATACCGCTGTGCCACTGGGGGAGTGGGGGAGCTCTATTGAAAAAAACATTAGAAATAAGAGCTTAGCTAGCATGTGCTTTGTCGATTATTAATGTATGTAGATAAATTATAGCAGAAAATAAGAAACTCCAGATGTTTTGCAAAAAGATCAATAACATTCCTAATGTTCGAATGAGGTTCGGACAGAGACAACTGTACCTAACAATAAGGCTGGTAAAACTGAGTTTTCAGAATACAGTCTCATCTTTAATAAACGACTGTTATTGTTTCTAACTTTAAAACTATCAAAAACATTTATAAACGTATTGAAGTAATATTAATTAGCATGCACTTGAAGCTTTTAATGTTTACTAAATTCAACGATCATATCTTACGGCAAGGACGATATGTATTCAACTATCAACTTTAGAAAATATTATTTTTTTTTATATAAGTTGAACGAAAAGACTCAACGGTAACTGTTCTATGGTTTCAGAAACGAATTACGTTGCTTCATTAAAAACCCCTTATCTTTGTTTTTGGGAGCAAATGTTTCTTTTGATTAAGTTTGGTTTTGTGCAAATGGCTAGTGTGCTTGGTCTGTAAATCTGAGGGTTCAGAGTTCATGCTCTGTTGCCACAAAACCCGTCTCAGTACTTTGAGGTCGTGAATGCGATATAAGAGTATTTTGTTTGTTTTTAAATTTCGCGCAAAGCTACACGAGGGTTATCTGCACTAGGCGTCTCTAATTTAGCAGTGAAAGACTAGAGGAAAGGCAGCTAGTGATCATCATCCACCGCCAACTCTTGGGCTACTCTTTTACCAACGAATAGTGGGATTGACCGTTACGTTATAACGTCCCCACGGCTCTTTCGATTAAGATTATTTTGAAAACTAAATATCGAATTTTTTTTTTTTGGTAAAAGGTTTAAACCTGTTAATGGATTATTTACGTTTTAGGAGATTAGCGTGAAATAAGTTAATTTTCATTTAATGAATCAGGATATAAGCTGTGGTATACAAACTGTGCTCCTTTAGAAGGTGCTTTGAATTCTGATCCCACGTCAACTTTTCGTCTCAATGTTTCTTTCTATTTCTTGAACTAAAAAAAAAAAACGTTTTGCGTGACAAAGTAGTGTTTTTAACAGGCTAAAAACTGCTTCAAATGTTTGTATAATTTGCCAATACTTACATACATTTATAAATTTAGTATATACTAAAACTGAATGTTGGCAATATAACAGAGCACTTGGAAAGTGAACAGGAAAATGAATCCTTTTTGGAAACCAACGTATATATATATTAACACGTTCAATGCTATGACAGAAACATTCGATCGGTTTTGACGTACTTACTAATTCTTCTTGCTGTAAGAAGTCACCAACCATCTTGTTTAGCGATTCCTTAAAGATTAACAGTGGATGGAACTAATATAAACACGCGAGAAGGAAAAAGGAAATTACTTTAGTACATTGACTTGTTAAGTCGAACACGTTTCTTGTTACCCTCTTGTTTGATTGATTAGGATGAAACACACCACCGAGTAAGAGGAGAACTTCTAAATAATCTCATCTACACGTATTTTATCTTCTAAAATTTCACATTCTGTATATTTGTTTCGTCAGTTTCGTATTTCTATTCTAAAACTGTAATAATGAAAAAAATAAAGAATTAATAAAATACATGTAAATTTTCACAAAGAAGTTTAGAAATACAAAATTGTATTTTTAGGTCTCGTTGAGAGAGTTCCTTTTACATGCTTGTATGTCATTAGTCATTTTTTTCTAAAGAAGCTGCCTTTATTCACTATTACGTCTTTAGCCTTTTTTATTAAGTTAGTTCATGGTAATTACTGGTATGTCATTATCCTTCTGACATTTAGAGAGCGGCTAATACTTGTTAGTACGCCTTTAGCTTTTTTGTTGCTAAAATATTTACTGGTATTTGTTGATACGCCACTAGCTTTTTGCAGTAGCGTTTTCTAGTTTCTTTCCCCTTTCAATGGATCTGATAGGATTACGTAAAGAATAGGTAACAAAAACGTCAAATATTACCTGCTTTTCGTACTGACATATGAATTTAGTTGTGCATATTAAAACTCCGCTAACTTAATACATATTCAGAGTTAAGAGTAAAAATGGCTATGAAAGTCGATATTTTCAGTTTCATCAATTCGATTCGAGTTTGAATAAATGAACTCTCGATGGCAGGCTAATGGATAACGCCAGACTATGTTTATGGTTATAGATTTATAGTAAGAGTATCCCAGGTTCGAGCTGTAAAAGCTTCCATGAGTAACTTGACCGTTTCATGAGTTTCTGGTTGTTTATTCCAGACAGGGAAGCACGCGTGGTTCAAGTGCTTGTTCCGCACAGAGCCGAGCAGCATTGTGGGTAAGCGTATAAAAACGTCAACGAGGAATTCCACGTGTGCAGATTATATTACATATTTTGTTTGCTGTCTTTCATCTCCCAAAGCAAATATAAAGGAAGTTTTATCCCTCAAAATGGATGTATTTTGGATTCATATTTTACCACAACGATCCACACACAGATGGAAATCAACTTAAAATACTTCTAATAAATTGTAGTCTAAATGTCTAGACAAGTGAGATGTGCATGCAAGTCCGGATTTCTTTAGATTTATTGTTGTAAGTTACTTTTTGGTGTAAAGAAAACAAAACCAATTCCCTATATCCAGCCCAATATTAACAACACGTGTTTCAATGTAGTCATCAAGAGACGCGTAGAGTTCGACAGATGTATAAAATACAGTTAATCTGCTAAAGACTGCAAACGACGTCAATAATAAGCACGAATTTTTCTCATTTTATTGTTAATTCGTCTTTATAACATTAAAGCACTGAGCTCAACATAGGTCTCAAGATTCCAAGACCCTTGAAACTATCCAATGTAAAAGATGTTTGTGTTAAGCGGTTGTTATCCTACTGTTTGATAGTTGTAGTCATAACTATCTGCGCAAAGTAAGTGTTCAGTTTCGAGAAAGAGAAAATGTATCAATTCTATTATGGTTGGGGTAAAGACTGATAAAATTATAGTATGTCTCTTCTCCCACAACTGACAAATATATGTAATGTTTAGATTAATATATAATATACAAATATAAAAGTTATAGATTAGTGTATCTCTCCTCATCAAGTACAAAGATATCAGTATATCTGTTCACATGCCTTACCAGATATACATTATAAAACAACATGATTCCTCTCACGGCTGACAAAGATACACAGAGTTGATTAGTATGTTATCACTTATACCTTACAAAGATATACATTATAAAACAACATGATTCCTCTCACGGCTGAAAAAGATACACAGAGTTGGTTAGTATGTTATCACTTATACCTTACAAAGATATACATTATAAAACAACATGATTCCTCTCACGGCTGACAAAGATACACAGAGTTGGTTAGTATGTTATCACTTATACCTTACCAGATATACATTATAAAACAACATAATTCCTCTCACGGCTGACAAAGATACACGAAGTTGTTCTGTATGTTATCACTTATACCTTACCAGAAATACATTATAAAACAACATAATTCCTCTCACGGCTGACAAAGATACACGAAGTTGTTCTGTGTGTTATCACTTATACCTTACAAAGATATACACTGTCTATGAATTTGTCCCCCTTCTTTGACCTTTGACGGAGACATTGTCTTTCAAAGTGTTTTCTCTCACCGCTTTACCGTTAACAGATATATATATATATATATACAATGTCTAACAAGGTATATTATTTTATAGCTGATAACGATAAATAAGGTAAAATAATGTATCTCAATTATGGCCGAATAGACAAATATCTGACACGTCACCTCTCACGCTTCAAATTGTTTAAACATTTGTTATATTTCAGGGATGATATAAATATAAAAGACAAATAGTTAAAAATGCTCATAGCTACCACATTTAAACAATATATCTCCGCTAATAATATTATATTTTCAGACCTCACAGTGCATACTAGAGGGATTTAAAAAAAAAGAATGACTTTATCTGTTTGTTTTCTGAATTTCGCGCAAAGCTACACGAGGGTTATCTGCGCTAGCCGTCCCTAATTTAGCAGTGTCAGACTAGAGGGAAGGCAGCTAATCATCACCACCCACCGCCAACTCTTGGGCTACTATTTTTACCAACAAATAGTGGGATTGACCGCTACATTATAACGACCCCACGGCTGAAAGGGTGAGCATGTTTGACGGGACGGGGATTCCAACCCGCGACCCTCAGATTGCGAGTCGAGCGCCTTAACCACCTGGCCATGACTTTATTTCTCCAGATAATAATAAAAAACACTTTATTTCAGCCAATGTTACATATTTTCGGCGGAATCAGAACTACACAATAAATATTCTACTTTATTTGTATAATTGCATAGGAAGATGATGTGTATTATGTTACATTATTTCTTCGTATCCATAATAAAGCCGCAATGGAAAACGTTGGCTGAAACAAAACTAAAAAGTATAATAGGATTATTAAGTAACTTCTTTAAGTAATCCCAAATTCTCTAACAGATCATTAGATTGTTACACCATCTCAAGGCAACCACCTGTGGCTACAGAAAACCATTATAACAAAACTCTTTCACGGGAAATAAAAGATACCACTTTTTACAACGTGCATGCCATTTTAGCTTGTTTGTTAAACAACCAATTTTTTCCAGACTTTTTATTATTTATCAGGTATTTACTTTATAAACCAATCGTAGGGATATTATAGCAGTGGAATTAACGTTGTTGTTGTTGTTGTTGATTCTAGTAACTTTCTATCTCGATAGTTTGGAAACATCTGTAATTGTACCAACAACAACAACAAATAGAATACTTGATAATGCTAAAGTTCAACATCAAACAAAAGCTTTAATACATGTAGCAACCGACAGATATTGATTTCGTCTCTCTACTGGAGCTTCACTTATCAAAGTATACATTTGAAAGACACATTTATATATCTTCTTTCTATTACCAAATCTGGTTAGGCTAAAAGCGTGTGAAACAGAAGACGAGAATCAATTTCATTTTCACTGGACTTTAAGGACCACCAATAAAAGTAATATTATTGTTATTATTTTACTACAACCTACCTTTTTACTTTGAACAATGATTTTTTTTAGGTTTCTTCGAATTAGTGCATTTTCATTTAATATGTTACATTATTATTTTTAGGTGCGATTAAAAAAATAGGATACAAATGTTTGGAATTGAGATTAAAAAATAGTTGATAAAAATCACAAATTCAGGAAGAATATTTAGAATATGAATAAATCGTTATCTATGATATTTTATTAAAAAAATTCTATCGAAAATACGAGTTGGAAAATGCAGGGTATAATTATAGACTTTGAAACTGTCATATTGTAGATGTAAATTTGTGAAAAATAGTCGATAACAGAAATATGTAAAAATAGGTTTAGCTCCAGGAAAACACAATTTTTCCCACCCAGTGGTTCAGAGGAAAGGCTAAAGGGTAAAACATTAAAAACCAGGTTTCGATACCCGTGGTGGGCACAACAAAGACAGCATATTTTGTAGCTTTGCACTTAACAACTAAACAAATAAAAACACAATTAGCATGTTTCGAATAAAAAACAAACAAACACGATCTAACGGGACAAGACGATGTACTGACGTAAGAGGGATGCGAAACTCGATGGAACCCATTTACACGGTAAAATGACTAAAGAATTAGAAATATATATAATGTGAAATCTAGTTAATGGTTATATTTCTTTACTGATCGTTATAAGTCTCGAAATATTATGGATTTACTTAAAACTGTGTTAACAACACTTTAAGAACATATAACGAGCATAATTATCGGTTTATCTGCGGAGTAATACGTGCCGTATCTCTTCTGTAACATTCCTCGAGGAAAGTTAACTCAAATCGTGGCAGTCTCGTTCACTCATTCTGATCTTACAACCATTGCTACATTTTTCTGGTAAGAATTTGGGATAATTATTATGCTGTAATAGCTTCTGTTACTGGTCCTCTTGCCAAGAAGTTGTGCAACTTGGGTTTTAAAGCACCTATTAATCGAGCTCCTAGAGTCTTCTTTGGAAATTCAGTTAAGTCATATTTTTTTCCATGTTGCTTAACAGCTAAGTTTTCCGATTTTTTTTATTTAACTTTTAAGGTCAGATTAATAGTTTTCTTAAATTCTTACAATTATTCTGATTAATTTCGAGTTATTTTGAGGTGTGCGAGTGAAATAGTCAACTTGGATCAATTCACTTAGATTGTATACTTTTATACTAAATCATTAATACTAAATTAGGCTTACGTTTGTTTTCCTTACTACTATAGTGTTGAGCAGGCGGTAAATTGTAGGCCTATTCGTTAACTGTTAAGATATCAATGCGTGGGAAGACGGTTGAACGGAACAAAAGTTTTAGGCCTAATTACTGGTAAGAAATAATACCTAACGTCATTTTCTTAAAAACTTATATTATTTTAAATTAAAAATATGAAAAGCATCTGGCTTATTATTCAAGCCTTTATGTTTCTTGTTATGTCGGATTCTAGTTAAAATATTAATATTTTTCCTAATTTCTTGGAAATAATCTAATTAATTAAGAGTTGCTTTGAGAATACAATGGTGTTGACTTGAAATAGTGTACTTGGTTTGTTCAACAAGTGTTGAGCAACCATTACAAGTCTTGATCATCACTACTCTATTCCAAAAACGCAATCTCTGTTATTTACATTGGGAACTCGGTGTAAAACGTCCATAATAATAATTAATTAAATAAGTAAAGTACAAAAATATAAATTAATAAGTAACTAAATAAATAACACATACAAAATAGCTATCTGAACTAACAAGGTGTTTCAACAGGACTCCATTATTGGATGGAGGAGAGCCTGTTCTTAGACTGGCTCTAGAAGCTCCTCTGGTATGTAACTGTTACGTCTCTGGTCGTTTGTTAATTTTCCGTAGAATTTATTTCCGATGAAACTTCAGCGACACAAGTCCTTTCTTAAATAAAACTAGTTTATTCCCTTACAATACAACTTTGCAATACACTTAATTTCCACAGTCACTTTAACTTAAACACACGCTATAATTCACAACGATTCACGCGATCTACTACAGCATTTGACTCAATTATCCGTCTCTGTCTGTCTGCAATTATCTATTCCGATTCATTGTCTTGCGCACTTATATACAAGAATAGAGGGCGCCTAGCAAATACTGGATTATTCGTGATGTTCCCCGATCTTTCTAGAACTCATGACATGTTACCAGCGTCACGTGACTTCCGCTGTCGTAACATAACCATAGCTACAAATAATACAGATCAGTTGTCTAAAAGGTCATTGGTATAAAACATTAGTCGATTAGCTGAGGATCTAGTCTATTTAAGAAACTTCTAGAGTAGAATACGTACAATTTTATCATTATTACTTTACACGTACTGATAAATAACTTAATAAGTAGCAAGAGAGAGAGAATCAAAGAGGAAAGTTAAGATATTTTCGTTTTTCATTTCAGTTATTTGATTTGTTTTAAAAGTTTTCAATTTTATTTAAATAGGAATTTACATGAATTCGTACTTACAAGAAAAAAAAAGATCGTTAAGATACAATATTTGATGGAGATAAGCTTAAGTGATTCAAGAATACCGTAACTACAAAATGAAAATGTAAAAAAAAATATTGAAACAAAGAACGAAACATTATTCACGATATTCACTCACACTTATAAATAAAAGTATAATCTTGTACAGAGGGACACACAAGTCTGCGTATAAAAATTAGTTAAATATTTTTGAAACAACTTAATTCCATTTAAGAAACAATGAGTTCTTCCTTTACGTCTTAAGAAGTTTAACAGTGGTTTACTAAGTTACTTGCCCCCCCAGTAACACAGCGGTATGTCTGCGGACATACAACGCTAGAATCCGGGTTTCGATACCCGTGGTGGACAGAGCACAAATGGCCCATTGTGTAGCTTTGTGCTTAATTACAAATAAACTAAATTACTTTAAAACCCAAGCTGCCTTTCGGTTTCATTAAATTACTTTAAAACCCAAAGTGCCTTTTGGTTTCATTAAATTACTTTAAAACCCAAAGTGCTATTCGGTTTCAGTCTCTTGGATTTTCCCTATTATATAATGAAGACACTTCACATATAATTATATGAAATAGCTGCATATCAGTTATTTCTAAATACATCACCATAAATCTAGACGTAATTAAAACTTATAATTAATTTTAGAAGTGAAAGTTTATAGATCTTCCAAGTACTGTTCATGATTATTCGACTGTCTGGTTGTATAAATGCTTATATTCTTATAATATTGGAGTATACTTGATCATAGTTTGATGTTAGAACACTGGAGGTATAAAAATATAATTTAAGGAAAATCTGTATACATTTACTAGGTGCAACACACCATATGTGAATT
Source organism: Limulus polyphemus (assembly GCF_000517525.1). Classification (NCBI taxonomy): domain Eukaryota; kingdom Metazoa; phylum Arthropoda; class Merostomata; order Xiphosura; family Limulidae; genus Limulus; species Limulus polyphemus. The sequence continues at coordinate 282,503 of NW_013667163.1, forward strand.
CCATATCGCTCAGATTTGAAGAACGTCTAACCAGAGGGACTGAGTGCGGTCCAGTGGTTAGCGTGCCTGATTATTGATTCGACGTTTCATGGTTCGCGTCCCGTTACCGTAGAAAAAAAAATAGTCCCTAAATAGTCGCGTTTGTTCTTCTTCACCTCACACTGACCTGTTGAAAGAAGATCTCCACTGGCATGTTCACGAAGTCCTTTAAACTGTCCTAAATGGATCTTAATATATATATATATGTTTTGGAGCAATGCAAGTAACAGTTGCTTCGTAAAGAAAATATGAACATCAAGACATAGAACAGAAAAAAAAAAGAGATATCAGTTGTTATGAATTGTTTTAGCTTTCCTTGAAGACTAACCGTTTAATACTTTCAACATTGAAAATTATAGTAAAGTTTGATATTGGCTTAATAATTGATATAGGATTTATCTGTAAGTATTTGCAGCTTTTGTGCTATACTTTTAAAATGCAATTATAGATTAAGTTGTTTCGTATCTTACTTTGGTTTATAAGTTTTGTTAATGATGGACAACAAGTTTTGATGTAAGCACCTAAGCTGGTGAAACATGAAAACATTCTAGGACATCAGTGTTTCTGTTGTAAGCCTCTACTGTCATTTTATTTAATAATACCACACCTCATGAGGCCAGCTGCTGGAAGGGAGGAAAAATATAAATGTAAACCCAGTTTGATGGAAGTCGTATACCTGATTTGTTATGGTGCTTCATCGTCAAACCATGAAGTACGATAAGCTACAGTGGGCGCTGTGACATAGTATTAGGTTTGCTAGAGTTTTCCTGGTTGTGACTATTAATACATCTCATAACGATTACTCCAGAGTAATATAAACGAGCATAACACGTATTTCAACAGGTTCTTTTCTTTACCTATAACCATTGCGAATGAAATTGTTCACTCGAACAACTTAACCTGACTGGTTGAACAACAACAAAATCTTTAGAATCGGCTATTAGAGCATGAAAGCCTTTCAGATCACATCGTCTAATAAAAACTTTTCCATTTTATAACATATAGCTACCGTTAGACAGAATATATGTTTTCGATATAGATATGGAGGAAAAAAATAGTTTGAAATATAATATTTCAGACCTATAATGAATGGGCTTAAAACTCCTGTGTTTAGAAGAAAAGGTATCCACAATATTGTTTCTCAGCTCTTAGTCCTAAAAGGCTCTAATACTCCAGTCAGTTAGGCCTAAAAGGCTCTAATACTCTAGTCAGTTAGGCCTAAAAGGCTCTAATACTCCAGTCAGTTAGTTTGTACTTCATAAATAATATACAGGCCTACAATTGATGTTTTTACTTTTTGTTTTATGTTGCTGTCATGGGGAACTCAGGGGATTAAAAACTGTCGGTAGAAACTTCCAAGGATTAGGTTCATTGTCAGTCCCTGGCGTCCAATCAATGCTGGACTTGCTAAGTATCACGTGATTCAAGTTCACCAGTTTGCTGTGAGTACTGTCATACTGGTTATGTTATTTTCCATGCGTCGTTAATAATTAGACTTTTCTCTAAGCCGCTTCTTGCTGACGAACTATGCGAGTGTAGAAACAACCCACTTTAACGAGGACGTTTTTTTCAATCTAAATTATCTTACAGTCAAGCTGGTTTTTCCACATTCCTTTATTTGTAACATTTCTATAGGTTACCTTAAATATGGTGTTTTACTATAGTAACTTAAAAATCGCGTGACTTCTCGTTGTAATATAAATATTTTACGAATTCAATAAAGCAAACGCAACTACACAAAACTAGGTGTTAGCAAACTCATTTTTATAGTTTCAAGAAAATATAACCTATTTATCTTCTACTTGGGCTCAACATGTTAAATAAATAAAATATACAGGGCTGGCCCAAAGTAACTTTGAATATAAACGTATAGTAGATGGAAGAAACAAATAGTCTACAGCTTTGCCAAGTGGCATGGGCGTTTAGAAACAAATGCGAAATAAGGTTATAAAATAGGACTACAGGTGGCGTTCTAAAGTGACTTCGAAATATTATTTGCTTATTCTACGACGTTATTAGGAGTTGCAGTTAAAAGAGATCATTAGTCCATTCGTCGCTTAGTAAGATTATTATTATTATCCCATATTAATAATATTAAAAAAATAATAAAAACACATTCAGTAGTACATGATGCAAGTCATTGAAGATATTATGATTCGGGCTGCTATTCATTATGTCCCATCTCGTCTGTTGTTGAAATGGACGGATATTGTTTGTTTTTTGTTTGTTTGCTTTTTGAATTTCGCACAAAGCTACACGAGGCTATCTGCGCTAGCCGTCTCTAATTTAGCAGTGTAGAC